>NW_026858908.1:0-20249 GCF_026571515.1 Ruditapes philippinarum
TACAAAAATTTAACTAAGTCGATAAACAGGGAAGTTGATAAGCGACAGATCTGAAAGCGAATCCCACGGTATTGGACCACGTGCCAATGCTGTATGCCAAATATCAAAAGTTTGTTATTAGAAGTTGCCTAGAAAACTGTTACGAAAAGTTTTTCCCCGACCGCCCGACGCCCGACATTCAGCATATAATTACCCGGGTTTGCACCAGTGCAACCCGGCCAAAAACGGGAATAAAGATCAAAAAGGCAAAGGCAACGTTCACAGGATCTATCCTGTTGGGTCCCAAGGTTTCAAACCATGATATCATCTGCGTGCTTATATGGGACGCTAATCGCCAGATCAGATCAAGGATTTACAAGATGGCAACAATATACCTTACAAAACATACTTGGATCCACAATTCCTTACCTTTTGCATCTGCCTGGAAAATATAATTTTGACTTTTTGTGGGTAAGTTGTGGGAGGGGAAAACAAAAATAGCTTATTTTTGGTATTTTACCATGGTAAAAATCATCAATTTTTATATGCCCGAAAAAATTTCGGGCATATTATGTTATACCCCTGGCGTCCGTCCGTTAGCAATTTGGTTTCCGGAGCATAACTTAAGTTCTATTTGGTCCACAGTATTCAAACTTCATAGGATGATTGTCCATATTGGTAAGAAGACCCCTATTGATTTTTGGGTCACAAGGTTAAAGGTCAAGGTCTTTATTACCTTAAAACTGAAAATGGTTTCCGGAGCATAACTTAAGTTCCATTTGGCATACAGTCTTCAAATTTCATAGGATGAGTGATTGTCCATATTGGGTAGAAAACTCCTATTGATTTTGGGGTCAAAAGGTCAAAGGTCACTATTACCTTAAAACTGAAAACAGTTTCCTTTCAATAACTTAAGTATTAATCAACCTACAGCTGTAAAATTGAACAGCCATGTCCAATACATGACGCCTATTTGATTAAGGGCCGTAAGGTGAAAAGGTAAGTGTCGCAATGATCTTTTTACACTGAAAGTTGTGGTTTCTGGGCATAACTACAACTTGATGCTTGTGCTTTGAAAACAGCAACTGTATTATATATATATATATATATATAATATATATATATTGAAGGTTCTTTCAACTATAAAGGAGGATTGCTTTTTGAAGGAGGTAATACTATATTTAATTCCATGCCTTACAAATGTTTCATCCTTACTAACAAAAAAAAAACACTTTCGGGCATATAGACCTTTCATTTAAGCGATAACAGTCAGGGAAGAGTTATTTCCCTTACTGGATGTGACGTAAATGGGGGATAAAACTATGCAGGCCGCATAGAATGTTAGCTTTTTTAAAAGTTAAATGCGTCAATACTGATCGTTCAACTATGATTTTAGCATGTAAAAAATTATGCATGCTTACATGAACAAAAGAAAAAAAAACAAAGACTGAGATTAATTCTCGCTATGGAGTGAAACAGAGAAATTTCAAAGTGAATATATTTATAAGATCTAGATTTTCTCTAATACCAGGATAAAAAGCTAGTAACTAAATCAAATTTTAATATTTATAAACACCCATACTCACCAAAATTGCCTATTATAAATTTAAATGGCCATTTTCTAGTTTTCTGTGTAATGTTCTGTCATTTAGAAAATTCTGGCATATTTGTGACAAACATGAAAATAAGATTGCCAATGTGTTTTAATGATTGTTTTTTCAAGCTTTAATAGAGCAATTACAGAATGCATTCTGTCAATACTTACTGATTCTCTTTCATTATGCCGTATAAAAATATTTCAAAGAACCAGTAAAGGATATAATTTTATAAATATTCCGGAAAGAACGAAAACCATAATTAACTTTTATAATTTTAAATTCGCAACAGACGATAATAAGATACTTTTGATATTAAAGATCTATTCTTATGGTTATAAAAATAAAGACCTTTTCCCAGTAACTTATTTTATAGATAAATAGATGTGTATATATAAGCGACACTGGGTCGTAACATAGTAATTTACAGGGTGCATATGTTGTATACGAGGGTTGTTCGAAAAGTAATAGGACTTAGAGTCTTGTATATTTATATTTCATCCCATTTAGAATATTTTCATATGAATAGAGTTCTACAATTCATGCATAGGTTTATTAATTTATTGTGATGAACGCGCGTTTCCTGTGATATTGAATAACCATGGTAACACACACCCGGCGCACCACATAAAATATAGTTATTGAAGCTAAGTTGTACTTCTAATTTATTCATAATTTATACCCTGTTTGTTCATATATTCCACCAACACATTAATTGATATTTAAGTGACATTATATCTAAAGTTGAGGTCATTCGGGCATGAAAGGGCATAATCATTTAGTCTTGAACAGCTGTGGTCATGACGTTAAATGTAGAAGTACGGCACTCGTTAACAAACAGAAATTCGACGGGACGTTATTGACGTCAATTGCAAAAGTGCTAGCTGTAACAGGATCGACGGTAAACGGTACGCGGACTGTTCGGCACTTTTAATGTCTGTTTCGGGTCTTCTTATTCAGTTCTCACCAAAGGATTATACATAAGACGTTTCTATCAAACACTATTTTATTGTATCTCATTAGATATACTTGGTTTTAATAAATTAATATAATAATGATTAACGGTAATGATTAGCAGTATTTTCCCCAAATTTTGTTTTAATAAATGATACCTATCTATTGATAAATATTGTTATTTTACTTATATAATAATTTTGTTTTAAAAACGTACGTTGACATACATGTGAAAATTAATAATATAAATCGCTTTTGCATAAGCATTATGAGACCAGGCTTGTTGAGTTCCTAGTTTACTCAAAATATTCTAGAAAGTCGAGAATGATCGGCTATCGGGCATCTTTCTTGGAGAGTTGAACGAAATTGTGATCGCTTTCTTTCTCGTTTGATCTCCACACATGAAACCTGATCATAGTCACATAATTCAGACACCTGGAGCACTAGGGAGAATACTTTCAGGATGGATGACACTTGTTATATTTTGTATTTAGTTAACGACGTCATGAACGTCATTTATTGTATTGTTTGCGTGCCCCGGGTTTCGTGCCCCTTAAATTGTCATTTGAAAATTTCACAGAATTGTTATTTGTAAACATTTTGTATTGATATTTTCACTGTATATAGAAAACATGTTCCAAATATGTGTTTCTTGTAAAATTATGTACGTAAATTAAAAAATGTGAACAGTAGAGCTGCAGTCCTATTAGTTTTTGAACAACCCTCGTATAGAACGGCACTTGGCTGTGATATCATAAATCACCAGGGTGCATTTATTAGAGTTATAACATTACATTAGATTACGTCACTTTTGCTAGTTGTCAAAATATTTATGGTCCGATCATCCTAGGGACTTTATTGGTCATGCCTTACTGATATACTCGATCCAGAGTCCTACCAACTGGCACAGTCAAAAATACGTAAAATTATAATTCAGTTAATAACGAATATCTGTGAACGTGTTTCACAACTTGTTTTTCTGTGATTTTTTTTTAAATATTTGATAAGCAGAGTATGAATTAAAAAGTATCAAGTATCAAGTTGAAAATATTACTATTACCTTAACACTGAAAATGGTTTCCGGAGCATATTACCAGCTTAAATATATTGGTGTAATGTACGATTTTTTGAGAGTGCATTTTTCTTTTGCCGACACAAATAGTATACAGTCATGTACATTCAAAAGAATTATTACTTTTTATGCCTTTATTTTTATAGATTTATATTGTTGTTTTTCTTTGTCTTAGTAATGCTTAAATCAAAATGATTTTAATAAATCAGTATCTTGCAATTAATTATTACGCACCCGTTTTTCGAAACTACAGAATCCTTACATTTTTGAAACTCAAAATATCTTTTGGGTATTGTATATTAGCAGAGACATAGATACATTATCTATATTCCTGGTATTAGCAAGTTAGTACGATTTAACTGCCTGGTAAAATTTACATTATTAAGAATCTAACGAAAATGATAATCATGATCAGTTACCCAGCCATATGGTCTACTATTAAAACAAATCGTTACCCTTATTATAGTAAACATTTTTTATTCATTTCACCATCCTTTTTATGTAATAACCTATTCAATTACAGAAAATTTTGGCAATTTCAATCTGCCAATCTTACAAGAGAAAGGATTAAGATCTTTATATCTCTCTATTATTGTACTTAATCGTATTGGCATTGTCCAACGTATCCCCCAACGACGTCATCCAAGGGCGACAACTTGAATAGGTCTGAAATGAAAGGGTCTATAATGCTCCGCCTAGCGGTGCTTTTGTTAATCTTGCAATAATGTTTTCTTTACAAACATCAGTAAAAATTCCCGTTTTAGACCAAAATAATGTTTTCTGTAATTATCCCAATTTATTTTAAAACTATTTCATTTTCACCAAGAAAATAATCACATTGTACAAGTCAACATCAGGTTTCTAGTATACAGAACATTTACATTTCCTATTTCATACAATAATGCTTTCCCCTGTTAGAAAAGTTTCTCATTTTATTTCCAATCCAATTTCATAACCTACAAATAATTATCACATTCTATAACTTCACATCATTTTTTGCATTACAAAAAAGACATTTCCTATTTTATACCCACAATAATATTTTTCTCTGCAATTAGATTATTCCAATTACCCCTGGAATTATTCACGTAGTAATGTTTATTATTACAATTAATAAGAAAATTATAACTCTGTTTTTTACCATTAGAATATTATTACATTTCAAGTAGGCAATAATGAGTTCACCTTATTACTATACATCAGCTGACAAACTATATCGATCAAACATATTTACTAACCCAAAATTGTCAACTTCAAGGAAAATATGACTTTCTCTAAATGATTTTTAGATGATTCTTAAATAGCATAGCAAGATGAAAGGCTGACAATATTAAATCAATTACCATCATTATGTGCACCTGACTTATGTGACTTGACCTCTGTTGACTGTCCACTGTCATCCCCGGGTGTATGTCTATGTGATTTTGGAGGCTGTTGCATTTCTGGAAATCCTTGAGCTGGGAAATACTTCATAGGAAATCTTGGCGTAGAAGGCATATTATGTCCACCTTGGGAAATATTTTGATACGGAGGTGGCATGCGAAACATTTGATACCCTGGAGGAAAACCAGGAGGCATCAGTCCAAGTCCACCAGGACCAAATGGAAAATTCATCCCTTGACCATAACCTTGACCTCTCTGTGGATCATGACCTTGACCTGGATGTGGTGCATAACCTTGTTGCGGACCATGACCTTGCTGTTGCTCATTTCCAGGCATAGGTTGTTGACCTGGAAAATGACCCTTCATACCACCTTTATTCATATTTGGATCCCCACTACCAGGAAAATTATGATAAAATCCTGGCAATGCACCATACGGGCCTGGAGGCCAAGCATACTGTTGTGAATTTTGATGATCTGCTTTTGGTACCTGTTGTTCTTGTTCTTGTATCTAAATATAAATATATATGTATACACATTCGAAAATTTACTTAATGACACATTTTCAATTAAATCGGCATATAAATTACCTATATGAATAACCAACAAAAGTGTTTTTAACTACATACAATATTGCTGTTCACATCACTAGACTATTAAATATAAAAAATATCATTTAATTGTTAATTATCTAAGGAATTTTAGTATAAAAACCTCATAATACTGCACCTAATAATGCCCAGTATGTTCAGGACTAAGAATTCCATATGTTTTCTGTGTCAGTAATTCTTTGAATACAAGCTACAATATAATTAGTTGACTTTACCCAAAGTATAGAGTCATTCTAGTTTTTTACTTATTCATTGTATGGAAACCCACTGTATCATTTAATGGATATTGTGATTTGATTTTGTAGGTCTGTGAACGTAAAAAGGAAAGATTTTATAGTATTTGATGTTAACAGTTACATCTAATGGGTTAAAACTACAGAAAATGTAGGTTGTTTTCACCAATTAGTGAAATAGCAACTAAACCTGCCACAGAAGTGACAAATATCCCCACATGACCTCTAGGACACAGGATATTATGTGGTGCAATTTTTCATTATCTGAAAGAAAACTTTAGAGATGTATTTGAAGGGAAAAAACCCTTAATAAATCGCACACTGCTTTTGAAAGAGTTTTCCATGTTTCTAAATTCACGTTTTCCAAAGTTTTCTGTTTCTAAATTCATGTTTTCCAAAGTTTTTTGTTTCTAAATTCATGATTCAAAGTTTTCTAAGTATTAATAAGGTGATACTTTTTCTTATTTGGGTATACTTACTTTTATTTGCATACACTAAAACGGTTTGGCAAATAGAGTTTTTCACACACTTATATATTGTAATTTGATTGTTGACACTTGTGACATTACGAGGCGGCATTCTCTAAAACTAGAGGGCCATGATGGCCCTGAGGTCGCTCACCTGTATATAGGCTCCCAGAGCGGGGCCAGTTTAAACCCCAGGGCTTTTATTTGAACAAACTTGGAAGACATCCATTAGAAGATGTTTCATGATGTTAAGTTTTTACTACACACATATAATGAAAAACAATGACCTCCGCCCCCCCCCCCCCCCTGGCAGGGCCAATTTTAACCCAACGGCTTTTATTTGAACAAAGTTGGTAGACACCCACAAGAAGATGTTTCATGCTACACATCTAACCTCTAGCTCATTGGGTTTTTTAAAAGAAGATTTTTTAAGTTTTTACAATACACATATAGTTAAAAACAATGACACCTCTGAGGCGGGAACAGTTTTGACCCAAGGGCTTTTATTTGAACAAACTTTGTAGACACTTACAAGAAGATATTCATGCTTAATATCTAAACTCTAGCTATTTGGGTTTTTTCAAAAAAGATTTTTAAGTTTTTGCCATTTAGGAAAATCAATGACCCCCGGGACGGGGCCAATTTTGACCCCAGGGCTTTTATTTGAACAAACTTTGTAGAAACCCATTAGAACATGTTTCATGCTAAATATCTTAGCTCTAGCTCTTTGGGTTCTTTAAAAGGAGACTTTTTAAGTTTTTACAATATGCATATAGGGAAAATCAATGACCCCCTGGGGCGAGGCCAATTTTAACCCCAGTGCTTTTATTTGAACAAACTTGGTATACAATCATAAGAAGATGTTTCATGCCAAATATCTTAGCTCTAGCTCTTTGGGTTCTTTAAAAGAAGACTTTTTAAGTTTTTACTATATGCATATAGGAAAAATCAATGACCCCCTGGGGCGGGGCAAATTTTAACCCCAGGGCTTTTATTTGAACAAACTTTGTAGACACTCACTAGAAGATGTTTCATGGCAAATATCTTAGCTCTAGCTCTTTGAGTTTTTTAAAAGAAGATATTTAAAGTTTTTTCTTTCGGTTGCCATGGCAACCAGAGTTCTGCATGGAATGGAATTCTTTGAACAACTTTGTTAAGGCTTCACACAAGGAACATCCCTGTGAAGTTTCATTATGATCTGCCTTATGGTTTCAGAGGAGATGTCGTTTTAAAAGTGTGAACGGACAACGGACGACGTACGACGGGCGAAGAGTGATCCTAATAGCTCACCCTGAGCAGGTGAGCTAAAAACACCTTGACAGGTAAAAGTGGTCGTTTAATGAAAAGATTGATCTCAATTAGCTGACTAATTAGCGGTCGTTGGTCGCGTTTAGCAAAAGTCGCTTAATGCATTAAAGATAAAGAGAGAAAATGAACGGGGGGAATTGAAAGTGGCCGCATAAGACAAGTCGCTTAATACACGTGGTTGCATGGGCAAGTTAGACTGTATATATATATAAATGGTTTAATAAATAACACACTTTTTCCATTATAAATTTTACATTTAAATAATACTTTTTCAGGATGTTTGACGTTTTTCATCCAAACTTTACACAAGTGCATATCGATCAACGCGAGTAGCATTTGAAACTATTTAAATAAGAAATGGCAAAAAAGAAGATCCCAAAAATACTAAAGTAATATATAAATACCTAATAGTTAAGCAGTTAAAACACTGACAGGGGACCTCTGTCTACCTATAAAGGGCATTGAAATGAAAATGGACTTTGAATTTTTTTTTTATTTATCACGCTTCATTCTGCCTTACCTATTTCTTGCATTGTTATAATAATCTTTGTTATTTAAATCAAGTTATCATCTGCGGAAAGGGGGAAAGTACTCTTATATTCATAGTTTTTTGTTTAATTGGCTGTTCAAAATCACAAAGGAGCTATTATTTGATTATTGATTAACTACTATGTGCTTTTATACAAAGCTGAATTTTTGCAAAGTGCCCCTAGTATCTCAAATTTTATTCAACATTAGTGATTGAAAAAACCGCAATTTAAAGTCACTTAACTGATACAGACAGATCACAGCATTTTGGGGGAACATATACCTGTTTAGGATAGGAGAAACAGCCTTTAATTCAGCTGTAAATATAGGGAAAAATCATTGCCAGTGTAGTTCTGAACAAGTAAAATTGTTGCATAAAAATACTTAAAACTCTGATTAATTATTTGTTTACTAGAAAATAAAAGAAATTTACATGTTTTCCTTTTACATTCTCCTGTTATCATAAATTAAACTAAATAACCTCATGGTAAATAACCAGTAGACCTTATTAACATTTTATACAAATATTGAATGAAAAGTGTTAATGTAATAAGCATTTACACTGGCGACTGTTTAATATTAACGGCTAAAGCCCTTTGAATAAAGTACAGGCAGTTTTAAATTAAATGCAGGGAAATTTAAAAAATTACTACAAATTTCTTAGGGATAAAACCTAAAGAAACTAGTACCCTCAACACAATCGAAATCATCAAGGGACCTATTACAAAAAACCTCAGGTGCACAACCGAAATCAACATCAACCAAGACCATATGGGCAGGCCTTCCAACAAAAGCAAGCACAACAGACAACGAGACATCACAAAAATAAATGTAAATAACAACATATCAAATCTGACAAATACCACTGACAATTTTGTTGCAGGAAAAACACAAAATTATTATTTAAACTGGAAATCACTTACAAATGATAAGTGGATACTTCAAACTATAACAGGCTATCACGTAGAATTGGCCGAAACACCCTTTCAACATACAATTCCAAAAGCATTATCATTTAATGTGTCGGAGCAAAATTTAATTGAGTCTGAATTAAACAGATTTCTTAATTGCAACATTATTGAAAAAGTAGATAATATAACACAAAGAGATGAATTTATTTCAAACATTTTTATTAGACCGAAAAAAGATGGTAAGATTAGAATTATTCTTAATCTTAAATAATTTAACGATAGCTTTATGGAAAGTATTCACTTTAAAATGGAAACATTACAACATGCAATCAACTCCATGCGAAAAGATTGTTTTTTCGCATCTGTAGATCTGTCTGAAGCATTTTACTCCATCCCTATTCTAATGCAAGACAGAAAATACTTCAGGTTTATTCATAATGGTCAGAAATATCAATTTACCGCTTTAGTTATGGGTTTAACCACATCCCAAAGGGTTTTTACTAAAGTGACGATACCTGTTTTTGCATCTCTCAGAGGGAAAGGTCATATTAGTTCAGCGTACATAGATGATTCTTGTCTACAAGCATCAACGTTTGCTGAATGCCAGAAAAATGTCTCAGACACAGTTAAACTCATGGATTCATTAGGACTGACAGTTCATCCAATAAAATCAGTTTTGATACCATGTTAACAAATAACATTTTTAGGATTTATATTGTGTTCTGAAACAATGTCTGTAAGGTCAACCCCGGAAAGGCAAGAAGAGTTGATAAGTCTGTGTGGTTCTGTTCTTTTAAAAAGGTTTTTAACAATCCAATTGCATATAAATATTTTAGAATTGAAAGCACGTCAGTTAGCGCTAACTTCATTATGTAAAGACACTACTCAGTGTCATATCAGAATTTACATGGACAATAGCACAAGCTGTGCTTATGTTAATACATTTGGCGGTAAAACTGATGAATTAAATAATCTGGCCCGAGAAATTTGGATGTGGTGCATAGATAAAAATATATTTATAAGTGCAGCACATGTAGCTGGAACTGAAAACAATGAAGCAGATAGGCTGTCAAGGAAGTTCAATGATGACTTGGAATGGACACTGAAAAGACATATTTTAGACAAAATTAAAGAACAGTATCCAAATATGTCAGTAGATCTGTTTGCTTCTAGACTTAATCATAAGTTAGAAAAATATGTTTCTTACTTACCTGAAACAAACAGTATTACAACAGATGCATTTACATTAAATTGGATTGATGATCTTTATTACATATTCTCTCCTTTCAGTCTAATACCAAAAATACTAAAGAAAATAGCAGAAGACGAAACCGAGGCAATTATGATATGCCCCATTTGGCCAACACAAGTTTGGTGGCCATCCCTGACAAGACTGATCAGCGGACCTCAAAACATTCTTTACCTACCACACAAACCAAACAAGCTTCATTCGCTCAAAAAGACGAGACTAGGTATTTTCAGGTTATCGGGCAATCCCTCAAAAAACAGGGAGTACCTACAGATGCAATTAATATCATTTTACACTCATGGAGAGATTCAACCAAGAAACAATACAACACATATATTAAAAAATGGTTTGCTTTTTGTGGGGGACATATCAATCCCGTTCGGCCCTCTGTAAATTCAGTTCTAGAATTCTTTTTGACATTACATAAACAAGGTTTAAAATACTCTGCATTTCAAACTGCAAGAGCTGTTATCAATAATTTGACAAAAATATGCAGCAATTTAGATTTCAACTTAATAAAACGATTCATGACTGGCATTTTTGCAGAAAGACCTAGTCTGCCAAAATACACCACAAAATGGGATGTAGACATTGTCTTCAAATTCATTGAAAGTTTACAGAACACAACTCTTCTCCAATTATCATGTAAACTATCGGTCATTTATTTACTTTTAACAGCACAAAGATGTCAAACCTTACACCTGTTAGAGCTAAATGACATTGAATTTCAAGGGGACAGTGTCATTATTCAGTCAAACCATATATTGAAACAAACAAAACCTGGCAATCACCTACAGAATATTGTGCATCAAAAATATGAAGCCAGTCCTTCCATTTGAATTGTAAACATTTTAGAAGAATACATCCGCAGGACAAAACCTTTACGACAAAATGAAACAAAATTATTGATCAGCACTCAAAAACCACACAAATCAGTATCACATCAAACAATTTCACATTGTAAAACACATTTTAATAAAGGCAGGAATTAATAATAAATATGGGCCAAATAGTACTAGAGCGGCTTCAACATCAGCAGCTTGACTACGTGGGTGCCTCTAACAACAACCGCAAAAACAGCTGGATGGAAAGGGGGCAGAAACATTTGCCAAGTTTTACAATAAAACCATTCAGGAAAAAACAGTACAAGAGGCAATACAAACTAGTAAAAAATAATTGTGTTAAAATATATCTTACTGAGCAAAGAACTTTGACAACTTCAATTTAATCTGAATCAAGTTATTCTAATATGTTTATAACAACACAATTTTCTTTGCTTTACATAGAATAGTAATAAATAAATGTTTATTTAGATTAGGAAATATGAATTGTTAGAACTTACTTAGATATTAGATTAAAAACAATGACAACAACATACATAGTTCTTTTAATTTTACCTTTCATTGAAAGAAAAAATTGCATAATTTTAAATGCACTAAAGAATCAACTCTAAAATCTCTGTGTGAGGCCCCAAAAGGGATATGCGGTTGATCACTTTTGGGATCACACACCCACCCAATTGCCCACCCTGTTAAATATGTTTGATTCTTTACGCATTATCATCACTAGATCATGTTTATAAACTTGACATGATCTGATGATGGCTCTAAAGACTGACCAGTGTTGCTGATAAGCCAGCTTCCTCTCTCTGTGTGATCCTGATCCCAAAAGTGATTGCGGTTGATAAAATATCGATCAAACTTCAACTTCCTAAGGTAAGTCTCGTTTAATCTTTCCATTAAACCTGATATTGAGTACTTAAGAAATGGAAGCACTGGTTGTTGTTGTGGGTAGTATACCTTATCTTCATCATGATATAGTAACTATGGGCCAGAGGTGACTATACTTAACAAGAGCTGTCACCCAAGTGACGAATGCCTCCGAAAAGGTTTCCTAAGCATGCAGGTATTATGAAAAGAAAAAGAAGGAAAGTAACTAACTGCTGAATATTGTTCTTTGTTTTATATTACCTGTAATGTCTAATTGTGATTCAAAATATAAGTGTGACCTTGACCTTTGAAGAAGGGAAGTGGTTCCTGGACGTGACAAAATGTTGTTATGAGATAGACATTTGTGCCAAATTATTTCAAAATCCCTAAATGCATGACAAAGTTGCAGTCTGGACATGATTGTTATGTAAGTGGGGACATACGGACATGAGCCTCAGCCGCGACACATTGTTTTGATGTGGTAGACATTTGTGCCAAGTTATTCTAAATGGTAGAGACAAGATAATGGGCGTGACACATCATCTTGATGTTGTAGACATTCCTGCAAAGTTATTTTAAAATCCTTCCATGCCTGATAAAGTTACAGCCCAGACACGATTGCGTGTACTTATTAATTCTAATTAGGGCCGGGAATTATATTCGAATATTCGAAACACTACCGAATATTTGAACATTGAAAAATGAATACGAATATTCGAAAAAGAAGAGTGTTTTTTTTGGTTATTACTTTCAAATTTCAATTAAGATCGTAAATTAAACCATTGACCTTTACTTGACCAGGTGTTCACACGTATGACGCGTGTCAACGATTATCGCCAATTAACTGTGAAAACTTTGATGTCTAGTTGATCAAAAGGGCACCCGTTTAACCATTTTCAATATTCCTGTTGAACAGAATAATTATTATGTAAATTTCCCATTTTAATTATCTTATTTATTGTTTACTGTGCAATAACCTTTCCGATTAATCAGTAATTGTCTTAAATTTTGTGAAGACGAAAAAATTGACACGTATTAATCGGTGCTTTATGAAAGCATGGTCAGTGTCTTATATTCCGTCAAAATATATTTATTCCCTAGAAACTAGACTCCGTGTGATATTTACTGCATTTTAGCTAAATTTATCTAAAGAATATTTTAAACCTTATCTAAAATTATAAATAAATAAAAAATATATTTAATTCAAATTAAGTTTCAATATAAATTATGTGTTTTGGGGGCTACGGTGATTCATTTTTCTGTCAATCAAGACACGTGAATTACCTCCCGTTAATAAGAGAAATGATCAGCAGTCGGGTTAACTGAACAAAAGGCAATATAATTATGAATTTATTTCAAAAATAAAAACATTTATGTCGATTTACAATATATAAAATAAAAAACTTTTACGCAGTAATATGGGTATTTTTAATCGTCGATTATTCCAAGCATATTAAAGTTGTACAGTATTCGACGCAATCAATTTCGAATACGTATACGTCAAAGAGAAATATTGGAACAAATGTTGTAAAAACGAATATTCGTATATATTCAAATATGGAAAACAAATATTCAAACATCAAATTCCTTATTCGTTCCCAGCCCAGTAATTCTAATTGTGATAATGTGAAACTTCAAAATGTTACTGTGACCTTGACCTTTGAGGTTGAGTAATTGTAAGACGCGACACATCGTCTTGATGTGGTAGACATTTATGCCTAGTTAATTTAAAATCATTTGATGCATGAAAAAATTACAGTTCGGACACGAATGTGTGTACCTATTTACTTTCACTGCGATAATGTGACACTTCAAAATGATAGTGTGACCTTGACCTTTGAGGTAGGGACGTGGTTCTTGGACACGACACATCATCTTGATATGTTATACATTTGTGTTATTTGAAGTTATTTCAAAATCCCTCAATGCATGACAAAGTTAGAGTCCATACACGAATGAAGTGGGACAGACGGACGTTCTTACGAAATGGTACTTATGTGACTTTTCCTTTGATCTTTTTAGCCATACAAGGCTTAAAACAAGAACGTGTTTGTTAAACACAAATGCCCCCAGCTCCGATTCTTGTCAGTAGCAATATTTAAAAAAATGTTTACCAATTCACTCAGTTATGGGCAGAAACATTGCCAAAAAATTATAAACACAAGTTATATAGGTTGACAGAGTCATGGCATTTTGTAATTGTGAAATATATAAGTTGCCAAGTCATTGCTATGACTTGTGAAGTGATAAATATTCAACTTTATCAAATGTTTATAAATGTAATAAATCTATACTTTGCACCCTTGACCTTGACCCACTGACACCTATAGAATATCATGCAAGTTATCTTCCTACCAAATATGAAATGCACCCGTCAATAAATAAAGGCTGTATGGGCAAAAATGTTAAAATCTATTTTGAGCATTGATGACCTTGATCAAACTGACCCCTAACTCCATCCAAAGGAAGAATACCATGCAAGTTATCTTCCAACCAAATATGAAATACACCTGCCAATAAATAAAGGCTGTATGGGCAAAAGTGTAAAAATCTATTTTTAGCACTTGTGACCTTGACCCAACTGACCCCTAACTCCATCCAAAGTAAGAATACCATGCAAGTTATCGTCCTACCAAATATGAAATATATCTGTCAATAAATTGAGGCTGTATGGGCAAAAGTGTAAAAATCTATTTTTAGCACTAGTGACCTTGACACACTGATCCCTAACTCAATCAAAAGGAAGAATACCATGCGAGTTATCTTCATATCAAAAATGAAATACACCTGTCAATAAATAAGGCCTTTATGGGCAAAAGTGTAAAAATCTATTTTTAGCACAAGTGACCTTGACCCACTGATCCCTATCCCAATCAAAAAGATGAATACCATGCAAGTTATCTTCCTACCAAATATGAAATATATCTGTCAATAAATAAAGGCTGTATGAACAAAAGTGTAAAAATCTATTTTTAGCACAAGTGACCTTGACCCACTGATCCCTACCCCAATCAAAAGGATGAATACCATGCAAGTTATATTCCTACCAAATATGAAATATATCTGTCGATAAATAAAGGCTGTATTAGCAAAAGTGTAAAAATCTTTTTTTAGCACTGGTGACCTTGACCCAACTGACCACTAACTCCATCAAATTTTATGTTCCTATCAATTATAAATGACATCTGTCTATAGAATATGGTTAATACACTTGTAACAAGAGCACCGCTAGGCGGAGCATAATATGCCCGAAAGTGTGTTTTTTTTTTGTAAGGATGAAGCATTTGTAAGACATGGGAATTAGCTGTTCATCCTATAAATTTTACAGATGTAGGTTGATTAATACTTAAGTTAATAATAATGACCTTAACCTTTGACCTTGTGACCCTAAAATCAATAGGGGTCTTCTACCTTATATGGAGACAATCATCCTAAGGAGTTTGAATATTGTGGGCCAAATGGAACTTAAGTTAAGCTCCGGAAACTGTTTTCAATTTTTAAGGTGATAGTGACCTTGACCTTTGACCTTTTGACCCCAAAATCAATAGGGGTCTTCTACCCAATATGGACAATCATCCTATGAAGTTTGAACATTGTCGGTCAAATGGAACTTAAGTTATGCTCCAGAAACTGTTTTCAGTATCAAGGTAATAGTGACCTTTGACCTTTTGACCCAAAATCAATAGGGGTCTTCTACCCAATATGGACAATCATGCTATGAAGTTTGAACATTGTGGGCCAAATGGAACTTAAGTTATGCTCCGGAAACCAAATTGCTAACGGACAAATTGCTAACGGACGGAAACTGTTTTCAGTATCAAGGTAATAGTGACCTTGACCTTTGACCTTTTGACCCCAAAATCAATAGGGGTCTTCTACCCAATATGGACAATCATCCTATGAAGTTTGAACATTGTGGGTCAAATGGAACTTAAGCTATCCTCCGGAAACTGTTTTCAGTTTAAAGGTAATAGTGACCTTGACCTTTGACCTTTTGACCCCAAAATCAATAGGGTTCTTTTACCCAATATGGACAATCATCCTATGAAGTTTGAACATTGTGGGCCAAATGGAACTTAAGTTATGCTCCGGAAACCAAATTGCTAACGGACAAATTGCTAACGGACGGAAACTGTTTTCAGTATCAAGGTAATAGTGACCTTGACCTTTGACCCCAAAATCAATAGGGGTCTTCTACCCAATATGGACAATCATCCTATGAAGTTTGAACATTGTGGGTCAAATGGAACTTAAGTTATGCTCCGGAAACTGTTTACAGTTTTAAGGTAATAGTGACCTTTGACCTTTTGACCCCAAAATCAATAGGGGTCTTCTACCCAATATGGACAATCATCCTATGAAGTTTGAACATTGTGGGCCAAATGGAACTTAAGTTATGCTCCGGAAACCAAATTGCTAACGGACAAATTGCTAACGGACGGAAACTGTTTTCAGTATCAAGGTAATAGTGACCTTGACCTTTGACCCCAAAATCAATAGGGGTCTTCCACCCAATATGGACAATCATCCTATGAAGTTTGAACATTGTGGGTCACATGGAACTTAAGTTATGCTCCGGAAACTTTTTACAGTTTTAAGGTAATAGTGACCTTGACCTTTGACCTTTTGACCCCAAAATCAATAGGGGTCTTCTACCCAATATGGACAATCATCCTATGAAGTTTGAACATTGTGGGCCAAATGGAACTTAAGTTATGCTCCGGAAACCAAATTGCTAACAGACAAATTGCTAACGGACGGAAACTGTTTTCAGTATCAAGGTTATAGTGACTTTGACCTTTGACCTTTTGATCCCAAAATCAATAGGGGTCTTCTACCCAATATGAACAATCATCCTATGAAGTTTGAACATTGTGGGTCAACTGAAACTTAAGTTATGCTCCGGAAACTGTTTTCAGTTTTAAGGTAATAGTGACCTTGACCTTTGACCTTTTGACCCCAAAATCAATAGGGGTCTTCTACCCAATATGGACAATCATCCTATGAAGTTTGAACATTGTGGGTCAACTGAAACTTAAGTTATGCTCCGGAAACTGTTTTCAGTTTTAAGGTAATAGTGACCTTGACCTTTGACCTTTTGACCCCAAAATCAATAGGGGTCTTCTACCCAATATGGACAATCATCCTATGAAGTTTGAAAATTGTGGGCCAAATGGAACTTAAGTTATGCTCCGGAAACCAAATTGCTAACGGACAAATTGCTAACGGACAGAAACTGTTTTCAGTATCAAGGTAATAGTGACCTTAACCTTTGACCTTTTGACCCCAAAATCAATAGGGATCTTCTACCCAATATGGAAAATCATTCTATGAAGTTTGAACATTGTGGGTCAAATGGGACTTAAGTTATGCTCCGGAAACCAAATTGCTAACGGACGGACGGACGGACGGACGGACGGACGCCAGGGGGTATAACATAATATGCCCTTTCGGGCATATAAAAATGTAAAAATCTATTTTTAACATTGGTGACCTTAACATTGGTGACATTGACCTTGACCCAAATGACCCCTTACTATACCCAAAGAAGGAGGACCTCCCTTGGCATGTTTGTATTAAACATGAAAGACATCAACCAAAAAATAAAGGCTGTATGAGCAAAAATGTTTAAATTTATTTTCTAAACCAGTGACCTTGACCTTGACCTAGAGACCACTTACTCCACAAAAAATTAGAGGACCATTAAAGGTATGCACCTACCAAATATGCAAGATATTATCAAATAAATTAAGCAATTAAGAGAAATTTATGATAAATCCAACTTGCCGGAATAGGTTAACCAGACAAGGCCCTATTTTCAAAGTGAAAAAAGGGAAATAACTGGGAAATATGGATGACACAGTTATATAACTTGGCAATATCATGTACTTTGTATTGATAAATAAGTGTGGAAATTATGAAGCCATTAGTATAGATAGAACTTAAGATATTTCCAACTTGCCGTTTTAGGTTAACTATTATTCATTTTCTAAGTGCTGAAAAGGGCAATAACTTGGTAAATATGGAAGCCATAGTTATGAATCTTGACCAGATCATGTACTTTGTATTGATTAGTAAGTGTGTAAACTAAAAGCCATTGGTACAGGTAGAACTTAAGAAAAATCCAACTTGCCGTTCTAGGTTAACCTCGTACGGACGTTCCAACATTTTGGCTTTCTTTGTTTTCTTAAGGGCTACTAGCCCCTAAACCCTTTGATCACGGAATAGAACCTATTTTTCTCTTTTGTTTTCTTTACTGTTATATAGCCCCTAAAACCAAAATGTTTGCTCGGACGTTCTTACCAGAGCTACATTATGGGGTTTTCTTTTGTTATTTCTTTTGTTCTTTTTAACCCCACAATGCAGAAAATAACCCCACAAGAGAAACGGAATGAATGACATCAAAGACATCTATTGTTATGAGAACAATAGACCAAACCCCATAATGTAGCTCTGGTTTGTACGGACAGACGGACGGACGGTTCAATTAATATATGCCCGGGGGCATAAAAAGACACACAAGCATAAACGGAATGAATAGGATCGTTACCTATTGTTCTGCAAGTCACACAAGTACCTTTGGGTTTGTACGAACAGATGGATAGACGGTGCGATTATATTATGCCTCCCTTCGAGGGCATAATAAAGGCGAAGTATTATATCAAAGGAATGTACCTGAAAATTTTCCCACCTCTCTGGCAGTTCACATGCAACAGCTGTCTGATATTTCACAGTAAATCTTTTTCCTTCAATCTCTATTTCTTCCTCTTTTACTTCTTTACACATGTGATCAACATCTGTTTAATAAGAATATTCTTTTATTTATTTTATTTTATTTATTTAAAATTGAATAGACATAATTATGAAAATTTTGGACTGGTTTCCTCAATTAAGAAATCAATAGTTATGTCTTACTTTTGAATTATAGAGCCACCACCGTACACGGGCAACCTCGACTCTTTTACTTTTTCAAAAAGCAAATAATCAAATATTTAAAAAGAAAATAAAAAAACAAGCAATTATCATAGTATTGCAAGCAATCCATAAGTCCCCTACCGGTTAGAACCCCAGCAACATTCTGATGGGTCATTGGGCATTCAATTTTACCAGTGAATGAATGACATGAATGAACTTAAATCTTTTGAGTTCCAAGTTTGTCTATATCATAGTAATGTGTTAAGTTTCCCTGCCTAGTAAGGAAATTATGTTTATACAAGAGATAATCGAAAGGGATGAATAAGTATAAATAATGTTTCAACTTTTCTCTATTTTAAATAAATTTGTTGAAAAAAAAAACCTTTAAAAGTGATCTCAGGAAACAGTTTTTATGAACAGACAGACAGACAGACTGAAGGAGACTCTTAAGTTATTTTTTTTTAAACATCCCTGCTACCAAAATATAACATATTTTAATGCAAAATTCTTAAAGAGGAGATAACGCTTGAAATAAAGATGTTAGATTTATGATACATTGTCATACATGGTGTGAGTTTTCCTTTAAGTAAAATTAAAGATACCATTTATAGTCACAAAGAAGATAATTAAAATACCATTTATAGTCACAAAGAAGATAAGTAAAAAAAATAACAATTTTCAAATATAGCATTAACTATAATGTATAGTAAGTAACAAAGATGAAAATTTAAAAAAAAAAATATAATGTAGGTGTTGATAATGAATGATCCATGAATCCATGAAGAAACAAGAAACATGGCAATGCTACGAAACCAGGTTTTCAATTATCACCATTGTAGATAAATATGTTGTAGTTAAAATACAAATATACATGTACAAACAACAAACGATGTGCAATGTAAATCATGAATAATGAATTTTCTATTTTTACTATAACCTTGACTCTAGGGGGCCCAAAAGCCATCCCAAGTGAGGTCTTTATAAAAAATTGCTTTACACCAAATTTCATAAAAATATCTTATTCCAAACTAGTTATTGAAATGAAACCTATTTTCTATTTTTAGTAACAGTGACCTGACTGGAAACAGATTTTCTATTTTTAGCAACAATAACCTCGACCTTGACTCTTCTGGACCCAAAAGCAGGGAGAAGAGCTGGCAGGCATGCAACAACATAGATAGTTTCCGTTTTATAATTAAAAGTTTGTTGTGATTAAAAGGATATATTACAATAATAATAAAATTTTATGGAAAAAACAAAGGGCTATATAATTAGGTAAAAAAATTATTCAATCACAAAACCCCGACAATATGCATCAGGGCACTTGAAGAAAAAA
>NW_026858909.1:0-88603 GCF_026571515.1 Ruditapes philippinarum
CAAAAGGTTGCAAAAAAAGATGAAAATACGGGGCTTGCATTCAAAGCTCGTTCAAAACTGGGTTGCTCTTTTGAAGCAGTTGATGACTGAACTCTTACTCGTATGGGCCCTTCTTTGGTGTGTCTTTTATGACACAGTTAGGCGATGGAAAAAAGAAATTCGATGGTCTGGTGTAGAGTGCATCCAAAAATGCACCAAAATCAGGTAGACCAAAAATCTGCATTCGTTACAAATCGTTTTCCAAAATTAAAAGGAGATCATTAAATGATGATGCCAGATTTACAGTTCCAGGCTGGGAATCAAAAACTGCGTCGTAGTTCCTACAAAATGTAAAACAAACGCGCGCCATCTTGGAACGAAAAAAAACGTATGTTTTGTTTATAACTCTTTTTGTTGGAAAAACGACTGAAAACAAGATATATTGTATTAACACGCTACACTATTTTCCGCTTCGTTCGGTATATGTTGCTTGCACAACTATTTTGTAAAACAAAAGTTATAGCGAACTTGCAACTCGAAGCGAGGCAGAATTTTTATGAAAATGTGTGGATACGACGCAGTTCATATTGCTTTATCTATCGTTTTTCCTTAAAATCAATTAAAAATTGAAATTTGAAGTCTCCAGATAGAAATAAACAAACATCCCTCGTTTATCGCATAAACACTCAAAACAAACAAAAATCCTTTAAATATTCATGATTGATCACATGGAGTGGGTTCTCACAACTCTTATCTTTTTATTCTATATATACTTTTTTAAAATTGAGAGAAATCGCAGATGTGCAGTATGCGTTTGCGCAACGACATTCCAGGGTGTCCGTAGAAATTAAAATTTAGGTTTCTTAAACACAGACACTGACTTCATTGTCTTATAGGAGACAGATTATTTTGATAAATATTTCTGCAAAAACTTTTCATTTAAGAATTCCTAAATCCTCCATTGAAGAGTTACGAACTATTTTAAATTAAATATAAAAAAACATAATTAAGATTAAGATTAATGTAAGTCTATACTGAAGCGCAAAGTTACGATAATATTATACTTACTAAAAACTTACGAAATGTTAGCAAAACGGCCCCAGGCAAATATATATTGGTTAATATGACAAATGGAAAAACCGTATGCTACCGGGTCTGTTAAAGTCATTACATTGAAAACAACAAAACATTATCTACAGGTACACATATGCTAAGCAATACTCAATTTTGGGGGAAGTCTAGGATTTGATGTTGTTAACATGTCTTCAATGCTCTTAAAATACCAAATTTTCTTAAACAAACGGATTGTCATTTGCTTAATAAGATTAATCTGGAGAGTTTTAGGACGTAAAGGCCAACCAATTTATAAAAAAATAACTTAAATAAAGTCATTGTAAGCGTTTGCAATTTCTTTTGAATCTAAATAAGCTTATTAAATTATAAGGACCATTTTCATATCAGCCATTTGGGATATAGATCAAAGTAACTCGTTCTCAGCCGAGATAGAAAAAGTTTCTTACAACTTAATAATCTTATCAAATTTCTTCAATGGGGTTTATTTTACCGCCCATGAACAGGAGCCTGCAACATTATCAAATATGCCGTGTTTGGGCTTTTTTAAGGATTCTGTTTTTCTCTATTTTATTTGTTAAAGGATAGGCATTCTTATGCATTTCTAATTATCGATCATTAGGGACATAAATTGTAAGTTGCCAGGTCAATTGAGATTATAAGACTAGTATAATACTAGCTGTTTGTGTTTTAAACTAATTGTCAGAAATAAAAGAAAGAACTTCATTTACCCACTTCTCTTAGATGTAAAAATATGTTTGCACTTTACCGAGCGCACAAGACAAAGCGTAGCGACTGCACTGATCAACTTCTCAGCACATACGTTCTATTTAACATTTGCTTCAACTGTGTGACTAAATCTAAACCTACTAAAATACAGAGCTGCACTCATTAGCACATCTATTGCTTAGAATGATGAAAATCTTTTTGCAACAAGAAAAAAATAGTATGTTCAATCTGTAAAATATGTTATATTATATTTAATAATGATAGAGGTATGCGAATAAAAAACCTCAAGTATATAAAATATTATAACTAATACATATAAATGAACTGAAAAATTTCACATAAATTTGAATCCAGCAATATGTACAGCAGATTGAGTAAATGATATATATTCAAGATCAAACAACAATGTAAATATTGGTCAAATATATATATTGTGTGTTAAATAAATTGTCTTATATGTGTTCTATTGTTGCATTAAATAGCCGCTTATCCCACGTATGTTACTGATACTTTAGGAGGTTATACGACCTAAGACTGTATTGAGGTTCCATAAAATAATGCTTAAAACCCTAGTGTTGTTACACAGGTAAAAGAGTAATTTTGGTTCGCTGTTGCTTCGAAGGAAAAACATAACACCTTCTGGAGTGAGTTGCCAATATGTGAGTCTCCGGTGCAGTGGTGACTAAAAATAAACGTATATCCACAGTTCCACACTCGAGCGTGGAATTGGATCACGAAGGTGGTGTTGGTAGTTTTCACTCCGGATCACGGCAGTTAGCCACATTTAATTTACCAGAGCACAGTTCAGCCACCACATCGTTCCTGGGCAGACTAACAAGCCCAGAACTAGTTGCCTTCACTTTCGCTGGGAACTGAGTACTTCTGTACATGTTAGAGCAGATGTTCAGTGCGAATGACTGTAGAAAGTATTCATGATAAATCACAACGAAAGTGACGGGAATCGAACCTGGATCAGAATACCTCGACCATTATTCATAATTGTTCAATTTGTATATATCTTTTGACGAGACATAAAGCATGAATTATCTACTTTTTGGCAGTGAATAGCACCTCATAAATTGTAACTCTTTTTATAGTTTAATTGATTAAATGACAATCTTAGTACAATTACAATCTTTTTCTAAATTTCTAAATTTTCATCAAAAATGCATGAAAATGGAAGCGTACTGTTTTAAAGGAATGCCGCTATCTTCAAGCAAGGTGGGGTATATTTTTATAGTTTCAGAAATGTATAAACATTCACAATACAATACATGTGACTCTTTAAATATTAAATGCAAAATATGACAGTATATATTATTTTGTTAGGCTACTATTAACGGTTTACGTACATAAACTAAATGAAGTAAGACAAAAACTTTTCTGATTACGAATACATAGATTCTAGCCTCGCCACCAGCGAAATTACATGTGCAGTCTTGTTTGTTTTGTAATCTACGGAAACGTATAGCGACCATCCCTATATGCTATATTTCAAATTACTTTTTTTACAGTTTTATTGTATGTTTGTTATATGCAAACATGATTCAGGAAAGAATTACATATTTAAAAAGATGTGTTTTATTTTTCCATTTTGTCAAAAAGTTAAAAGTAGTTTATCTTGCATTATAAGATAAAAAACGTACGATAGATAACAAAAAATACGTTTTATAATTATATGATTTACAACATAACTTGATTTAATTGCTTCCTTTATCAAATACAAATGTCTTGACTTTTCTCTGTCACATATCATATAAGACGAAATATCGCTAAAGCTTTGGGATCTCTATTCCTATAATAACATCAAATGGTCGAATATATCTTTTTATATAATATTTATCATGTACCATCCTCTGTACATACATTTAAAATGGTAAATTTGTCGGAAGTTATCGTTTTAAGCTACATATATTACAAAAATATTATATAATAATGGTTTGTATGATTACTAATTTACATCAGGTACTACTTCACTAGCTTATTTTATGCTTATTAACAACTAACGGAGTTTGTCTTTTTTATATAATCTTTATCTTGTAACACTATCTGAAGCACAATTATTTAAAAATTCCTTAATCTTTGGAATACAAAAAGCCTCAATCAAATGATTCATATAATCTTTAAAAAAGGCTTTCTATTGTGCGAGATTTTTCTGTCCTCATTATCAAATATAAATTGTAAAATATGGTGTACTATATTTTATAATGATAGAGGTATGCGAATTAAAAACCTCAATATATATAACTAATACATATAAATGAACAGACAAAATGTCACTTAAATTTGAATCCAGCAATATGTACAGCAGATTGAGTAAATGATATATATTCAAGATCAAATAACAATGTAAATATTGGTCAAATATATATATTGTGTGTTAAATAAATTGTCTTAAATTCAGTTTTTACCAACATGCAAGGGCTATAGATATTACTAGATAAATAATTCAGATCAAGTAAGTTTATAAAAATTGGTTAGGTATATAGTATGTATTAAATAAATTGTCCAAAAGTTTGTTTTAACTAACATATAAGGGTGTTCGCGATACGTTTCCTTAGTTTACCATACTGTTATCTTATACTGTTGTTTTGGGTATTATATAACGTAATATTATCATATCATTTAGATAGTATATGATATAGTTTCCTAAAGTCATATTGGGATTCATATATCAATTTTTTTTATATCTAAAAGGACAACTCCTGGGTACTGAATACCAGTTGCCCTTCCCAAATTCTTTAGAACAAGAACTGATCAGTGATGTTGAAAAGTGTTTAACTTCCTATTATTTTTACTATAGTCTGTCTCATCAACTTTAAACATTATTTTCAGTTTTTACCAAATGTGAGAATAGATTAAGTCTTCTATATAAATGTTATGTAAACCCTGGATTTCATTATAAAGTAATATAAAGCTCCATGATTCACCATTTCATTATTTTCAATAAGGCCAAAAAATAAAAATATGTCTCCCTTTAAAACTCAAATAAAATAGGGCTTGGTATTTATGTACGAAACTTCTTCTAATATTCCTTTTTTGTACGAGTGCATTAAAAGCAAGTTTTATATTTCAAACTTAAAGAAATTGGACTTTATTTGTACATTATTCAATGATATTAATGTTGACAGTAACAGGTCATCATGCATTATGTGTAAACAGTGGAGTTTTTGATAATTTTGAGATCTTATTTGTACATACCATAATTTTGAGACTAAAATATTTTGGAAAAGAGGTAAAGTCACTTTGTATTGTAGGTGGAAAGAGTAAACAAAACACATTTCTAATTTATGCAAGTCAGTAGTGATACTTTGAATGTAAAATGTTAAAACTAAAGTGCTGGTTTGGATCAAAATCTCTATCATATAAATACATGTGAATGATGTCCAAATTAAGATCTACATACTTGTAAAATAACCATGCAAACCTATCAAACAATAAGAACACCTTTAGGAACTTAACAGTTATGATCTCAATACTTGTGTGTGGTAAAATTGAGCACTGCATTATATAGATAATTATATAGATTATTAAACTAAAAATGTATAAACTGGCACACATCTTGCTGAAACTTTGAGAGTAAATTTGCTGAGTAAATGTGTGTATTTTGAACCTTATGCTATGTTATTGTTGCTTTCACTTTATCCTAGCTGTGCATTATAGTATACTGCAATTTATACTATTTGTTAAATGTACTTCATATCATAATTGTTTCATAAATCTACAAAAACACTTAACATTTTCTTCTTCATACAGTTCAAGACATGTATGTTTTGAAATGATGAAATAAGATATTGCTATTTGAACAAGCCAGTCAGACTCAAATATACAAATTAGTTGTTAATACAATGTCAATCAAGAACTTCATTAATAAGATAAGAAAATGTTAAGTTGAAAGTGTCTTTTGATTTAAGACAAGATATACTATCACTCATGAGCTTTTGTGATTTTGTGAACAAGATTTAATTTCTGTTAAAATGGGCATTTTTTCAGTTAAAATCCATGTCAAGGTTATGGGGCTTAGTAAGGAATTATAATTATATTTTCAAGACATGAATGAAGTTTTGTTTCATTAAATACACTCAGCAGTTTTGAATATTGATGGTGCATGCACAATTTTAACCATACATTGTTGAAAGTTGAGAAAGTTCATAAGTAAGTCAAATCTATGCAACGGTTGTGGACCTTGATTAGTGAACTTCATGTATAATCCTTAAGACAAAAAAGTTCACAAACTTTTAACAAAGGGCCATTATTCAGTAAAATCAATGATAAAGTTATAAGCATAGTCTTTGACAGTGACCTCCACACATGCTTATAACATAAGCATATGGAAGTAAAAACAATAGGGTAGTCTGACCTATAATTGACTCATCATTTACCACAATGCAACACTTCAAAATGTCGTTCTGGTGTAAGTTGTTTACTGTCAACAGCTACAATTGTAAGTGTTAAAAAGTGTTTAAAAATGGATTTAATCATTCAGACTTGTCTAACATGTTTCCTAACACCTAGGTTTTATATTTCACAAATGGATTAAACAAA
Source organism: Ruditapes philippinarum (assembly GCF_026571515.1). Taxonomy (NCBI): domain Eukaryota; kingdom Metazoa; phylum Mollusca; class Bivalvia; order Venerida; family Veneridae; genus Ruditapes; species Ruditapes philippinarum. The sequence continues at coordinate 6,325 of NW_026858909.1, forward strand.
CATTATGGAATAAACACTGACAAAGATGCAAAAATGAGGAAAATATACATGACAACATGTCATGTGGGAAAAGATTGTAGTGTTAACGCGGGAACATTAAAAAAAATGAATGGCAAGCACTGTTTGTTTTATATGCAGGCTGGCTGGTTAATATTTATCAGACCAGAATGCATATTTAATGTATGGTACATTGTCAAATGCTTCACAATACCTTGGAATTAGGATCAAGTCTGGTTGAGTCTGCTGTACATCTAAACATGTAAAATGCACAGAAATCACAAAGTAACCAGGATATTTACTGGCATAACACAAAGAATATGAAGATAAAAAAACTTTAAAATATGTTTTCCCATGTATTAACTGAACACTATGAAATAAATCACTCTCAAGTAGGTCAATGTAGCTATTCATAGTTTCATGTAGGTATGGCTTACTGGGGTTCTGGTTACAGTATGTTCATGACCAAACAGACAAAAAAGACTTATCATATTACATCAGTTTTCATTTTTTATTAGTCTATGACTCAGCTGTATTTTGCAGACAATGTACAATCAGCTGAATTTCTAAGTATTTCTTATTGAAGTGGAGAGCTATCGGCCATTTTGTTTTTTGTGAAGGAAAGTAACATACTGCATAGTGTGATTAATTTTTCTTGTTAATTTGTTGAACAACTCAATTTTTGGCATTTCGTTAGCTAACGAAAATATTAAAATTTAACAACTGTTAATTTGTTGTTAAAGTTAAGAAAAGTTTTAAACAACTGGGCCATTTTAGACATGCTGTATTAATCATGCTCCAACATTGTAACATTTATGTAACAGTACGTTTGTAAAATCTATTACAATTGTAATTAATATGCCTTGTGCTTTCGTTTCATTCTAAATTTTCGTGACATTAGCAAAAAGAGGCAACATACTTTAACCAAACGGAGAACATATACGAATAAAATAAACATTTACAAAGTTGATCCTGTTAGGATAAAATTTTATATACACGACACGACATTCCCAAGAAAAAGATCTTGTTACAATGCACGACGAATGTATGTTTAAAAATCGCAACAGTTAGATTACGCCGAATTCCGTCATAAGATCATCAGTATATGAATCTGTGAATCTGTTCTTGAATCAGATAAAATCAGACGAATGTATGTTTAAAAATCGCAACAGTTAGATTACGCCGAATTCCGTCATAAGATCATCAGTATATGAATCGGTGAATCTGTTCTTGAATCGTGACATATGTAACTGAACATGCTTTTCAAAATTTGCGTGCACCGCATACAGTACTATATTTATGGAATTGCAGGGTGCGCTTGCAATTTTAAATACAGATACTAGTTTTCTATGATATCAAAACATGTCGCGATATATTTCAATATACAGTAAACTGAACTTATAAAGAACACGGTTAAAGCGAACTTCCAGTATAAGGAACAATTTAATATGGCCCGAATTCTGCCCTTAATTTAATAATATAAAAATATTCGGTTATAGCGAACACGGTTATAAGGTATAATCGCTTATAATGAACTCATTTCTTAGTCTCAATTTAGTTAAAAGTACAGAAAAGTACACTTTTATATCAAACTCCAAAACATATCGGCTATCCTTAAATAGATCCCGCATTTTCAACTTTCGTTTTCATTGGCACGGATTAAAACTCAGCCGAATGTACCATTTATTATTTCTTTTCTTTAATAGTTTTGCTCGAGTAAAATAATTATGATCATGTATAATCGGTCAAACATGCAAGCAAGCATTATCCATTGAAAACTACAAAGTACGCTTGACTGGAAAGAAAAGCTATATATTTCATTAGATCGAGTAAAAGTCACCCTTAAAATATAATAGAAGATATTCAATATGAAAGGAAGAAAAAATCGAAAATCTTGTTTATTCTTAATCATGGAAAGAAAACAAAAAGCACTGAGTTTAGAAACAAAAGAGAAAAGGGGTAAAACTAAAACAGAAATAGCAAATGATTTTCAATTTCCAAAAAGTACGCTCTCTGGTATGTGTCTAAAATAGAAATAAATGACTATCTTTTATTAATCAAATGTTTTCAAAATTGAGGACGATGGTAAACAATTAATTCGTTATATGTTAATCTGTTCGCTATAAAAATCGCTATAAAAACTCCTTAAACAAGGAACTAATTCACTATATGCTTACAAGGAACTCCGGATATAAGGAACTGATTTTGATTGTCCCGATAAGTTCGTTATAAGCGGAATTTACTGTACATGTTTGCTTTATTCCGTTTTTGTATTTTTTTTACTCATTTGAAGCCACACGTGTCTCTGAAACAGCAAAAATCTTACTTATTTTAGATCATCCCCCGTAAATCGGTACCATTGATAGCGATTTTGCCTTACATATTTTCATATTATTCTGAAATCAAATTTACACAATGAAGATAATAATGCTGTAGCAACCACTTTTTTTGTTTAGTGACCGCAGTGGGGGAAGCAGTTTGTTCACAAGATCCTCATTAGTAAAACATTGGTAAAGACAACTGCCCTTTGCCACATAACCAAAAAATCGGATATTTATAATTTTGAATTAATTGTACAAATCAGAATACTTTTAAAGGCATTCCTACTTTAGTCTATGTGAAATCAACTTTTACAGAATGTCTCTCAGAATGGCTCTAGATGTAATAGGTATTTACGATTTCTTTGTTAAAGGTCTGGTCCCTTGGGTGAGACAACGATTTTAACAAATTTGGGTAAAAGACTACTATATTGTTTTCCCTTCTCGCACAGTAGAGCATGGGAAAGCGGCCAGAAATGAAGGAAAGAAACGAAAACAAATACGACTCAACTGTTTCGCCACGTCAGCAGAGATTGAATAATAGGCAGATTTAAATGTCAATACAGGGGAAGAATTCTAGTACTCCATACTATCAATTTAACAACAGGAAGAATCATCAAATCCTTTTTGATTAAATAGGACCAATTTATCAAATGCTAACTCCAGATATATATTAAGGCGTCAACAGATGGTAGGATTTAGTTGTACAACACTAATTAGAGATATGATGTACATTTTTAAAGCAGTACAACACGTGCAATCAGACCGTTATTTTGCATTGTAGGAAATATCTGAGATTTCCCTCAAAACAAGTTCCCACCCAATTGAACCCTTACATATATTACTCAATAAATTATTTTTTTCTCCATGAGTAATGATTGAAACGCCTCCATTAAAAAAATAATGTGCAGCCTGACCGAGACTCAAACCTTAGACCCTCGGAATACCGAACTGCGGCTCTACTGATAGTGGAGTATCCGGCCGCCTACAAACTACCTCCCTGATTAGAGACAGTTTAATAACGTTACATAATCATTTTCGGAAAAATTTGGAATTCGAACATACCACAACTTTGGGTCTCCTGAAGAGTTTTCAACATCATTTTTACCCCATCTTACTACTATGTTTACCTTTTAGCCCTAATTGTTCTGGAATTTCATTCATTACACCTATTATCAGGAGCTAATTTGGCAATCTGTTACTTGTCATTGCGGGAGGTCTGTACGACAAGATTTTCAAAATAGAACATGTCCTATCCCTTACATCTAGTATTAAGGTTTACGAAATCAAGAAAAAGTAGCTTTCAGACATAAAAATTTGCGTGTACATCTTTATTTTAATTGGTGTTTTACTTCAAAATCCTATCGTCTGTTGAGGCCTTTACAGTCACTTAAGCCTGCGTCACATTACACTCCGATTAGGTTAACGATCGAGTACCGATGCCTGAACGGGCTGAAATTGCCAATTATTTAAAGGTCTCCGGCCGGTGACCCTCCGGTGTCAAGTGACCGGTGGGGCACCGTACGGGTAATCGGAGAATTTTAGTGCAGAGTTATTTTCTTCCGGCATCCGGTACATCGCCATCGCAACGTAGCAGACACGGTAAAATATCCTCCGATACCCGGCCGGACACCTTTTGTTATCGGTTACATACCTGTTAGAATTTTTACCACCTGGGCGCCAAATATTAGTCCAGTTTCCGAGCGGTATCTGAGCGGTCACCAAAGGCGTCTCGGCAGGTTACTGACCGGGACCCGGGTGGACGCAGTACGTCGCACGTATAGTCCTAAAATGTCTGTAAGGATAGCGTTGGGCAAGCCTTTGACCCGTGTTCAATTCTCGGACGACGGTGAAGGTCACTTTCGTTGTACAGATGATATCAGTACCTTGCGAAAGTGAAAAAGATTATTACTGTTTAACTGCTTGACAGACTGTCCAGGAACGATGCGGTGGCTTAACTGTGCTCTGGTATGTATGTTCAAGTTGGCTTACTGCCAAAGTCCTCAAGGTAAATCATAAATAACACCATCATTCTCTCATTAGCAAGCGTGCAGAGCTGAATCGGTTAAATCGGTTAAATCGCTGGACTGTACATTGTGGGTTCGATTCCCTGGATGACCAACTGAAATTACTAGGAATCTTTAAGACGAGACTTTAAAGCGAGGTCCCCTGTATGAGTGCTTAAACACTTGGATAGGTAAAAAAGAAGGAGAAGATTGTTTGTGGTCCTGCTTGGCTCTTTGACGTTGGTCATCCTGTGTTGCTAGATAGTGTCGGGGTTGCGTTCATTGAACGCCGCCTTCCTTATTGATCTTGTTTTTCATATTTTTCTGAAATTGGGGCATCTTGCTATCTGTATCCTGCGCTGTCCTCCAACATCTAGAACGACTAATACTCTCTGGAGGACTTGTCTATACGGGCAACCGATGGCGAGTATTTAGAAACTCAATTACACACATAAATTCTCTCAGTTTTCACACACGTCCATTGAGGTTTCTAAAAAATTTCAAATTTCATTTACAATCTTTTATGGAAAACTTTGATTTCAGAATGTAATATACCTTCCAAAACAGAAAGCAAAGAAGGGGTGGGGGAGAAAGCAGAGGAGAAGAAGGCATGGAAAAATGCCAACAAAAGAGGGGGTGTGAATAACGGCCGGAAAATGGGATAGCATGCCATACGAATACCGTCCGACAGCCGACCAGATATCGCACGTATACTTTACCGTCACCGTACGATTGTTGCAAACAGGCCAGATAACGGAAGGCAACTGGACATTTATCGTACGGTAGTCTGCCGGGTACCTTTAGAATATCGACCGGTGTCCAGAAAGAAGACGCCAAGGGTTTTCACCGGGTGGCCGGGCGAGTACCCTTCGGAAACCGTCCGAATACCTAACTGACCACAGAGGGAGAATGACCGGCCACTTCTTCCCGGACATGATTGAAATGTTCCTCTCCGATCTCAAATTATCAACGGTGTCCAATTGATCCCTCTATATCGGCCGGTCCCCGCTTGTTATGTGACCTAGGCATAACTGGGATTGTTTTATAAAATGAGGTATATTATTGAGTTTATTACATGTGAATTCTCACAAACAACATATAACATATCTAAACTTAAACTGGAATTGCCAATGCAGCAATCTAATACCAGTTTAAAATGTTGTCTAATTCCCTACGTTAACAAACATAAAGTCAAGAATTTGTTTAAGATGTTTTTAAGAGTTAACAAATAACAGGAAGGAACCATGCTTTTGCAATTTAAAGGTCAGAATTAAAATAATTTTAAGAGTAAGGGTACAAATGGTAACTTATAAGTTATAACATTATACTGGTGGTGCATCAAAGTATTATTATAACCTTAGCAACAATATCTTCAAAAATTATTATCATAATGATTTTGGCCGACATACAAAATATCATAAACCAATTTTTATAAATAGTTTGAATAATAACAGGCTCTCGATTTCTTTCACAAGACATTCAAACGGGGTAAAGATAAAAATGAAATGTATTTATATGAACAGAACAGAACAGAACATACGTTTTATTTAGACTTGTACATAGTACATCGTCATGCATATAGATAAATAAAACAATTATCACGTCACGTGATCATGGTAACACAAAGTACAATATGATACTTAGAATATATAATAGAATGTACATTGTTATGAGTAATAAGTAAATATCTTCTCAATCATAGAAGTAATAGAAATTCTACTGGCAACCTCACAGGATATTGTATACCATATTTTACCCAGTGAGTCTAACCATCCCACTGAAAGTAAAACTCCCTCCCGTTAAGGCGAAGGATAGATGTTAACCAGCAGCAAAACTAAATACTTATTGAGCAGTTTCTTTCTAGAAAGAGAACAGTATCATTAAAAGTTATACATGTTAACACACAAATATCATATGATAATGTATCAAATACGAGAAAATACCTTTATTATTTAAGTACAATGCATGATTACACAAACAAACATGATGTTATAATATATGAGAATTGTAAAAAAATATTATTTTCCAAGAGGATGTTAAAAAGTCAAATATTTAAGAGAGTATTTCTGATCGCCAAACTTTCTTTAATGTATCTTGCTAAATTCATTAATAAAAGCTTGTTTGAAGTTTGCAATAACTGAATAAATATATGCAAATAGTTCTCTATCAAAATAACATAAAACTCGCTTTTGTATTTTCGGAATGAAAGAGAGACAACGGAAGAAAGCTAGGGTGAAAAAAACTTGCATTATCTTCATATGGTATTCTATCCATATTCCAAGTGTCAGAAGCGTATCGTTTGTACATTATTCTTGCAGAGTCCATATAATTTCACACTTTGCAATGAATATACTACATATTAATGTTTTCCTATGTTGTGTCTCATATTTATATCCGCTAACAAATAATCTATTGATGTTAATTCAGACATACAACAAAACCACACGTGAAGAATAACTAACATTACAATCGTAATCAAGTATAAAAAATATTTTAATCCATTCCATTCACTGATTACTAAACATCGTCTCTATATTTTTATATTCTGATAGTTTTACCACCTTCCACAAGCTGCCCTTGAAAACAATTAGTAATATTTAAAATCCAAACGAAAATAAATGTAACGCATTGTGTACAAGTTATTACAATCCTCTACATTTTTTTGTTCACTCTGCCAACTATTATTTACTGTTTTTAACAATCCTCTTTGTTTCTCTTCTATTAAATAGGTGTAAAATTATTAAAGTCAAAGTAAATATCTTTAAACCAAATACATTAATTTCAAATTTTCCAAATGTTTTATTTCACCTAGTTTGAATACTATTTTTGAAGCTCACTCGATGAAATAAAAGATTACATCTTGCACAAAAAAACACACATCCTCGAACTCATAACTCATTTTCAGGAAAGAATTTCCTATTAATATCATAAAGTACGATATGTGCGCTATCAAACTGCAATATTACTATTAAGGTAACCTGTATGATGAAAAACAGACAATCACATCAAACATGCAAATGTTCAGACCTAAAAATGCAATTATATTTCTGTTAATTATGTATCAGTGAGTAAAGAGATTTAATTTGAAAATGATTTGTATTGTTAAGTTACAATTGTCATGCACATAATAATTTCGAAATCAAATTTGCTTGGTTATTTTGTATTGAACAATTTGTATTAGACCCCTTGATCTGACTTTATTCTTAAAAATGGCCGCTGCTAATTATGTATTAGTGAAACAAGAGATTGAATTCAAAAATGATTTGTATTGTTAAGTTATAATTGTCATGCACATAATAATTTCGAAATCAAATTTGCTTGGTTATTTTGTATTGAACAATTTGTATTAGACCCCTTGATGTGACTTTATTCTATTCTGAATAATGACCACTACATTATGTTTTAAAGGAACTAATGGGTCATTATTCTTCAAAGAGGGAACAATGAAACGTAAATTCGCCTATAAATATAAAATCTTCATTGCTACAAAATTTTGCTATTCCATGAAAATTGGCTTGTGGCCCCATTTTGAAACGCGTTCTTGGATGGTGAGCAAGAATTCAAAGTGAATATTTTTGATAGTTTTAGGAATTAACTTTAAAACAAAGGTTAGCCAGGGCCAAAGTTATCTAAGTAAACAAGAACCGGTTGAACCGTGTGATGCTCCCCGAATAGGTTTTGGACACAGGAAGGTATTCCTCTTGCAGTTATGTCACAGACAAAGTTCAAAGTGTAAAAAGAAGGTAGCGACCCAAATGTTGCGCGCGACACGTCGTCTCAATATAGTGATCATTTCTGTGAAATAGTTGGAAAATCTGACTTCGAATAACGAAGTTATGGGCCAGACACGAATTCGGGACGTACGTACGTATGTACGGACTGACGGACGTTCTAACGGGACAGTAATGATATGGCTACTTAATTATTCTCTCTTTTTAGCCGCACAAAAGAAAATAGCCACATAAAAGCATTACGGATTGAATGACATCAAAGAAAAAGAACAGTTCCCTATTGTCCCTCTAGCCAAGTTATTACCGTGAGAGCGGATTGACGGACCACACGGCGACAATATGCTCCCCCAAATTTTTACGGGGAGCATAAAAAGGTGAATTATTGTGCAAGGTACATGTACTTGTCTTTGTCAAATGACCTCACAAATTGATTTCGAAAAAAATATACCAAGTTGAAATAAATAGTTTTTGTAGTTTTAATAACCAATTGATTACTTGCCACAGTAATTTCCAACATTGGCCTTAAAATCAGTGTGACAGGTAGAACTCAGGATGTATCAACATAATGGAGTTTCAATATTATAGCTTTCTTATTATTAAAGATAATGGCCATAAACGAATATTTTCATCATTAAATTCTTTTATAATTGACACTTTTTTAAGATTAGGGAATTAACTCTTTTAGAATTCGTGAAATAAAAATGTAATTTTGTATCATTTTCGTTAACATTGTTAATTTATGTTTAAAGTTTTCTTTCTATTCTTTACTTCTCTAAAATCATTTCTGAAAAATGTATAGAATTGAAGCTCTTTTGAAGCTGTTTTGAAAAAAAGATAAACTTCATAAGGATATTTCAAGTGGTATCTATCTCACAATTTAAAGGCACTGGTCAAATTTGTTTTCAAATATTAAGGATATATCTGATAAATAAGAAGTATCTCTGTAAATCTGTTTTGCATGCAGCATACTGTTATTTTTATGTTTTCAATACAAAAAGAAATGTTAGCAATGGTTGCATAACAATGACATGATAATTATTTCTTGTAGCTATTGAGACAATACCCATTTTGTAAACATTGAAATTAAATTATAGCATATTGATATTGATGGGTTTTCAAAGAACAATTTCTATTTAAGGTGTACCTTTTACTTGTTTTGCGTTTTACTTTATGAATTCCGTAATCATTTACAAATTAAACAGAATATTAAAAAAACTATCCTCATTCCTGTAAATTTTATAATAGGACTATCCTCTACATTTTATTTTATAATGACAAAACTACATTTTATCTTTGAGCTATCCTTAAAATTTTTAGAATGATAAGAACTATCCGTTACATTTTATTTTAGAATGATTAGAACTGTCCTTTACAATGATTGACCAATGTGATTCACCGATTTCAGTTGACAAATGAATATTCTTCTTATATTCAGTCCTTCCATGTTAGTTTTACAGGAAGTCAAACATTGTCCGAACAAATTATTGACATACCTTTATTTCTCAAAATTGTATCAGTCTGATCTGCATCTGTATTATCTCTCTTTTCTCTGGGAAGCGCCTTTAATTTACCTTAAACGGAGAACGAAATAAAAAGTACTTAACATACATATGCAATTTTGAACAAATTTCCACATTTACGTAAGCTAACTAATTTCGTTTTGGATACTGTATGTGAATTTATATTCTCGTAAGCAAATTTTCGTAGATATTCATATAAGGGGTCTAAAATTCGAATATCTGGGCTATTTTAGTTCGCAGAGATGAGCATCAAAAGCAATGGTTTTGCACAAAACACTCAGGTATCATTTAAACTAATTAAGGAAGATAACTGTTACACGATCTTGGAATGCGTTTGGTGATCATGACTCAAAGAAACGGTAAAATATGCAAAATAAATCTTCTACAAAATGTAACATCAAGTACATTGTATTTCATTTTCTCTCGCGTGCTTGAAATGATAACACATTATGCTTTGAAAATCAAGAACTGTCAGTTATTTTCGACAGGACAGGCCAGACACCTAAAGACTTACGAAAGATTTACGTAAGCGGCAGCAAAAGAAATTAACGAAATCGAAATAAATTAATATGAATGGCCGATAGTTCTCCAACTGGACGCGGAATAGCAAACGAGATTTTGTAATTGTTTCCTATATTGCTAGTTATGATTGGCATTCTCTAAAAAAGAAAACATAACAATTAGCAAACTTGACAAACGTAAATAAACTGTACGTGTGTACTAAACGAGAAAACACAGAATGGAACTAAAAAAGGGTAATTTTGAATGGGAATCAGAGGCATGTACTAACATCAATAATGTTGTGCTGAACGGTTTTCAAGGGTCGAAAATGATACATCTTTAATTATATGTACGATGCAACTTTTAACGGCCTTCACACTGCACAAATGAAACTTATATGACAATAGAAATGAAGAAAAACGGAATACCTAAAGATATCAAAAATGTTAAAGCTAGGTTTGCTCGCGCTGTACTTCAAAGAATGCATTTGAAATTGAATACAGTATATCTGGCACACTTATAATTTCAGTTGGTCATATTTCTTAGCCACGAATGATAACTCATGTTTTTCTATCTTATATTACGCCAAATTATTCCCCCTTTAAATGAACTAAAAGAAGGGACCTTTTCTTAAAAAAGACCTTTCTATTTAATAATTCGAATTTTGTCAAGAAACTGACACTTTTTCATTAACCTTACATAATTTATTTTCTATCAATTTATGGTTGCTATGGTAAACATATGAGTTTTGATGGCAAAAACAAAATTCTGGACAGGAAGTAATCAAACACACAGCGTTTGCCTACACTAGCTTTCATCACAGTCATCACATGTAAACAATATATCAAATTGGAAAGAATATTGAGATATTTGTTTTTAAATGCAAAATAATAATATGGAAAACAACTATGTATAGTTTATGTATGTTGCTTTAATTTGTTTGACTGATTTATTATCAGTTTTAAAAGCCATGTACACTAAATGTAGCAGCAGCCGGACACATGACGCTTCATAGCAACCACGTTAAAAACGTGAACGGCAACTGAACGAGATACGGCTAAACGCATGCTCACGCACTGACTTCCGTTGTATCGAAATACTGCATATACTTATAGCGAAAGTTCGTAAGTGTGGCACAAACCAGAGTCAAAATATCATATATATCTCATTGTTCGGCTTGACAATACTGCTCTTAATAATCATATCTAGAGCTTGTATGATAATATACCTACCAAATATTGTTGAAGACTTGATAAACCCCACACCTTTTCTGAATCCTTCTGTAACTGAACGTTTAAAAGTTGATGCCACTTTAGCAACTAAAACAAAACAAAAGCAGTCTGTCTGAACATTGGATACATTTTTTATATTGGCACAGAGAATGTGAGATATATTATGTGGCATGTACGCGCAAATTTTCATGATGAATTGTTTTTTAAGTCTATATATAGGAGCTAGCGCAGTTGAGACAAATTGAGGAAAATAGTTCCACATACCAAGTCGACCATGACAAGACCATTATAATAGTGTAATCCCTAGATGTATTCAATCAACAGTCAAACAGAATCTTATTTTCCTTAACTTTATTCCACTTGCCTAAATCTATTGAATAGACAAACCTTGTCTGTATAAAAGAATATGATGCTGATGAACACGTTCAAGTAACGCATTTTTATGCAATTACAGGATCAGTGTTCAATTTATTGCATTTTGATTCGATAATGTATAATGTATGAAAATATATGTAATCTATCTTCCAATGTTTAGAAGATACACGTTATTTATCTTTCGGATGAGCTTTAACTGTTAAAATGGACGAAGTGATCATAACATATTTGAAATGAAATAAAATTATCGAGTCCTTCTACTTGTACATCAGTTCCTCAATAGAAAGTTGTACCTCATGGAACAAGTAATACATGTCACTCTCCTTTTTATTAATTTTTATTAATACAGATGAATTTTCAATTCAACAGAAAGGCAGTGGAGGACTATCTTCCAATGCGAAGAATTAAGATAATTATATAAAATAAATATTTAACAGTAATCGAGCAATTAGGCACAAATTGTCTTCATGTTCATGTATGACTTAAACATTTGATCTACCAAACGTTGTGACAAATTTTATATATAAAAGATGATTACAAATATTCTAATCATATATAAATACACCTTGGCAGACGTCAATTAAAATGAGATCTTTAAAGTTTATTTTTACCATTTAAAATCTCAATTGGAGGTAAAATCATACAACTGAAATGAATGTTTCTTTAGCAAAATGACGTTTAATACTTTATATAATACTTGAATATGTGACAATTTCATATAAATGTAGGAACGTTCACTAAAAAAAAACAGTTATTGCTGAATGCTGAAAGAACAGGTAACACCTAGTTTATTTGTCAATGATGTTGCATTATGTTCAGCAAGGTAATCGAGATAGTAAAATGTAATGCTTATGAAGTAAAAATGGAAAGCCATGAATGATTTAAAAAAAAACACATACCGGCGCCTGATATATTTACATGTTCAGAATCGGAACCTAATTGTTCATCGCTTGGTTTGTCTGCGAAGACTTCATCAGCACCGCCTTTTTGTGAGCTATTACTTTCATCCATTGAACCTTCATCAAATAAAATTTTCAAATCTAATGTCAATACGTTTATGAGATTTTATACGATTTGATGTGGGATTTTACAAATAACTTGTGTCCCAAATTTCAGATCATTCACTCACTCATTTTTTTTATTGTTTAAAATGACCTAACAATTAAATGCGTTATAACGCTATTAACTGAAAACGGACTTAGAACCTCACAAAATATCGATTTCTATTTGATTCTTCGTATATTTGTCTGGATGCATCTCCTAAATATTCGTTTTAAGTGCCAAGGATGATCTACAGGAATTTATCAAATGTTATATTGTTGGCTTTTGGACAAAAGTATGAGCTTCTTAAATACCATAGATGTATTATCTTGCTTGCAATATAACGCTGCCAGGAACTAAGTACAGATGTTACTTTTCATAAACGTTTTTCATTGTCAAATAAAAGTGACATATTTTGACAATAACCACTCACTGTATATTTCAACAGATACATCTTTATCATCTATCCGAATTGGTCTTTTCCCCAGCACCAATTGTAAAGCTGAAAAAAGAAATACAATCGAAATATGTCATGATTAAGCTGATCGCATTTTTCATTTCACTTACCTCCCTCAAGAGCAAAACATCTTATGCATTTTAAAATATTTCATTATCTGACACAGGCCTGATGCTATATTTATAACTTAGTTAATGTGTCCATAGAACTGCGGGATATCATGACAATAAAATAATGATTTCACTCTATGAATCTTTGAAGGGCGGACATAAATGACGTTATTTATTGTTTTCATGAAGACATTATCAGACTGTTCGACAAAAAATTGATAACAACCTTTCGAGATCTTACAAGATCTCGAAGTTAAGAAATAAAGCAAAGCCATATTGGTAATCTATGTCGTTTATTTAGTTATATGTCCTTAAATTTGATATTTTGCTTCTGTCAATGGAATTCTTCGTGGGCAAAATGCTATGTATTAAGTTGACATCAGTATATAATAGCCACACAATTCGCGTGATACTATGAATGTTACAACTTACCTTCCGCCTCCTCAAACTCAACAAGAGCAGATGAGTCATTCTTATCGATATCCACTCTTAAAACATTTCCACCGCCTTGTCGCCTTGTATTTTCAAAAATACCTATCAAAGAATCTGCCCCAATGCTTTTTGGCAAGCCGCACACTTTAAGAATTGTAGCATTTGCGGGCGTCCGATTAGATGTTGACTCTAAAAAATGATCTATATTTAAAACGATTGACATTAGAAAAAACATCTAGGTTATTTTTGTTCGTATCTCATTAAAAAAAAAAACAAAAAAAAAAACTTTCTTCATTTTGATTTACTGTCCTGATTTTTTGTTGTTGAAAAACTATATAACATTTTTAAGTATGTATGTAGTGGCCACTAAATTAATAAAATTAATACATTCCTGGAACGCAAAATGATTAACAAGTAGCTTCTTTCTCTTTAATTTAAATGTGCCCATCTTATGCCAGTACTTTAATCAGTGCATGTTAAATAATGAGTTATTTTGTTTTTCTTCCGGACAATATTTTGACAATATTAATAATTACATTTTTCATTGATAAAGTAAATATTATTGGAAAACCTTATAAGAACCTGTGCGGACCTGCTATGGGTCATAGCATGATTGGAAATGCTTTATTACGGTGGCTATATTTACCTGAAATCGGCCCCGGATTTTGCTCAATACCAGCCAAGAGCAACAAAATACCTATGAATACAACTGTCCCTATAGTCTTTAATCCTCGGGTAAAGTTGACTATATATTGAACAGTTATTACATCTGTACCAAAGTTTCGGCTGAAGCCACCAATTCTTCCACGATAAGTTTGTATATCAACACCCATTATTGTAATATTCTGAAAAAGGGACATAACATGATTATAACAAATATCTGTTTTATTTATAAAATAATACACTATTTGAGTATGTTCCGTAAAAAAGGAAAATGAAATAAATGTTATTCATATACAACATAAAACGGTCACTCTCTCTATAAGTATACATTTGTGTTCCCGTGAGCAAAATTACAATTTCACAAAATAATTTCTTTAGAATAGTAGATCCATGTAATATATCTATTATAGCAAACATGGAACGGCACGCTGAGATTTATTGTCAAATTTAAACTAGATATATGTATATAAGACCATCAAGACATCAAAACCATTCCGGACCACAGTCGCGTGTGGTATAGACTTTGTTTCTGTCGGATCATGTCTATGCATTAATTGTAGAAAATTTGTACATAAATTAATATTTGATTGACAATTTTCCATTGTTGCGATTGGTTTAGACACACGACTGACTTTTACATCTTTTATATTTTTTACCAAACAAATAAACGTCTCCTAGTTCCACGCTGAACTAATATATTTAAAGGCTTTACGGGATTGAATGTTCTAACCGGCAGAAACAATGTTGATAAAGAAAAAAACAACAAACAAAAAAAAAAAAAAAACCAAAAAAAAACAAACAAAAACAAACATAAATTAAACTGACAAGATACTGATATTAATATGGTGGCTGATTTGTGCCATTCGTGTTTTCGCCCAGCGACCCCGCCAAGCAAGAAGTCGAAGATTAACAAGTTAAAATGCGAAAACACGCTAATTAGCGGGGTCGCGCGGCGAAGTTTTATTTAAAAAACATCGCCCCGCGCCCCGCCAATTAGCGTGTTTTAGTCCCGCGACCCCGACGTTTTATATTTCTTAAATCTCGCTCCTAGCCCCCTCGCTAATAAGTGTGTTTTCGCTCCTTGCCCACGCCATTTTAACTTGTTAATATTCAACTTAACGCTTGGCGGGGTCGCGGGACGAAAACGCGCTAATAAGCGGGAGCGAGCGGCGAAGTTTTATTTGTTTTCGTCCCGCCACCCTGCCGTTTGATTTGAAATTTTTAAATCTCACTCAGCGCCCCCGAGGGGCAAAGTTTTATTTCTTAAACTTCGCCCCGTGCCCTCGCTAATAAACGTGTTTTCGCTTCGCGCCCCGCCATTTAAACTTGTTTATTTCCGACTTTTCGCTTGGCGAGGTCGCAGGGCGGTTACAAGAATGGTATAAATCAGCCACCATATATTTAGGTACCATGAATGTTGTGAATGATACCGACAAAATAAATAAGCCTTTAAATATTTGATTTTCTTTTGCTTTAAAGTATGCATTCGTTTTGTTATGTAAACAAATACGTACTTGTACTTTGACTGAGGAGCTACTTCAGATAAAACTTTTTTTCGTGTGGTGTGAACACTGTAGTTTCCTTAAGATTACTTAAAACCCGTTGTATAACTTATTTCGGCAATAAAACCGGTGCAAAACAGCGATTCAATAGTACCCTTTTCAAGGTTGTTTAGACAGCTTTAAACCAGCAAAACAGTATTAACTACATGGCAATGCAGACAAACAGGTAATATATCAGGGTATTTCAATAAAGAAAGACTTGACTTTTTATATAATTTATGCTCTCCCTAAACATTGCGACAGCTTGAGTGTATATTTAATCTGAAAGAAAATGTCTTAAAATCTATCGTTATAAATGTGAACATAAAAAATGTCAAAGAAATACATGTATAGTATTCTTTTAAGAAAACATGACTGTAAACATTAAATTTAACAAATTAAAAATCCCACCTTAAAGTGAAACAAATGATCAAATATCGTGAACATACAACACTTTATAGTATAAAATTGCATAGTAAACTGGAGGAAAATTTTATTTGGGGCTAATTTCAAACAAGTAGTTTGGGTACAGTGAGGAAATAAAATACATAGCAAACATAACTGAAGGGAGATAAACACTGAATAAACATAAAAGAAGTACTTTAAAATACTAAAGTTAGTGCTCTATGTATTGTGCATCACACAATCTTTTTATGCTTCCTATTATAGTCTAAATATATATTAAGTAACCATTTCTTTTATTTTCTTGAGCGAACAAAATAATTTGAAGTACAAAAACGGAAATAATTTAAATATAACTGACGATAGAGTTATATTCTTTGCATGTTTTTTTTTTCTCACTGCCTTAAACCTTTTTTTCTAGTTTCTTTCAATTTCCATCAAGGATATAATTTTTAAAATAAACAATATCTCTCAAACCGATGGCCACTAATGGATATCCCGAAAGCAATGGTAGCAAAGTTCATAGTGTTCCGAAGATTTCGTAATCTTTAGATTATAATAATCGACGATAGGAAAGTAATAGAAAGATAACAGTAACAATGTTCCAAGAACAACCACCATGAGTTAACAATAATTCAAAATACCAAAGTTAACGCATTTCTAGAACGGTTCGACATTGATTGTCGATTAACTTGGCAATATGGCAAGACATTTGCTTTTGTTTCGATGCACTTAAAAAACTACTTGCAAATATCTAATATCTATTTTTTATAATTTGAAATGTGAAATTTACATTTTGAAGTTGAAAGTTATTATTGTATATTATTAATGAAAATATGACGTTTACACGTTTATCGTAAATTCCATATTAAGCAAAGTTAACACTTCAAGGTTTACAATTTAACATGTGAATGCCATAGATTATTGTGCTGAAAATTATTATTATCATTTCACAAAAATAATAAAATTCAATCTATTAATTTTGAAACATTTTTAAAATTGATAACATTACCGTAATCATTATAATTATAAAATAATAATGCCTCGATGTTGTCAGATCTGAGACTGAGCTTAATATACACATGTACACATGTATACCCTCTTATCAAGATGCGCAGTCAATCAAAGAAAAACAAAACTTCCTTTAATTTAGGCTTATGTTACGCAATCGTATGGATCTTAATTAATAAAATCATCAGTTGCTCCAGTCAGTTTTACATACAAGTAAAGTTTTATATAAACAATTCGGTGCAATAAATCAAAATAACACATTCTAGTACATAGGATGCTGCAAAAAAGCTTTGATACACCTTTGCCCTATTATATATACATAATCTAAAAACAACAGACATTGAGCAATAATAAAGTTTTATTAAATAAACCTATACGAAAGAACATAAGAATTTTAACGAGTAGATTAAACAATAAATTATTTGTAAAAATGTTTTGTGAATCGAAATCTTACGATTTAACGATGTTACGCTTTATGATTTGATTTTAAATATTAATAAAACAAGTCTAATAGGTAATATCGAATATCGTTAAAATACCTGAGCATTTTCATAGATCCATAACCCTGAATTTTACTATGGGTGAACTGTTCCACACCATTGACGGTTTCTGCAAACGACAATTGTATGACATTCAAGGATAGATGAAATGTGCAGCTAAAATTGTCATCTATATTTGGCAACAATATTTGAGAAGTCGGCTGTGGATATAAAAAGTAATATCATGCTTTACAACGTAATTGTTCACCTGTCTGCTCTCAGTAGTATAAATTGCAAGTCCTTTAACAATATTGCTATCAACATTGAAATCAATAGAAAAGCAAAAAAGGAGTTGTAAGGGAATAAAAGATTTAAAACCCGAATGAAATCGTTTGAACACAAAAAAAAGGTTTTATATGGCGAAACACAAAACGTCCATAAAAGGAATAGGACGTGAAGATGTTACTCACTTGGTTGGACCAATGTACAATATATTTTTGTGTACTTGACCTTTATTTGGGACATAAAATTTAATCATTTATGCGGTATTGACAGAAATATCTCTTGTTTAAAAAACTTCAAATTTCACAGTTGTCAATAAATGAGAAGAAAAACTGAGTAGAATAGTCAGTTCAATATTTATGTTAAATAATTGCTCACAAGATGTATGCATCAAATTTTCAATTGTCTTGGGATCTAATGATACTGATATAAGGATACGTTATAGTTCTACAGCCTGATTTGTATGACTTATATACCAAATATGACGTTCACTTACTCAAAAGATAATATTTAATTGATTAAAATATTCAATAGGGTATTCACGTTGTTCAACCAGTATTTTAACCATCTTGGACGAAAGTACAAAACTATTGCCAAAGGTGATTTAACGTTGATTTTGGTCAAAGTTTACGCTTTACTTCAAACATTATCTATACTTATATATGGCTAATTTTGTGTTATAATTCCATCATTGAATTGTCTTGTAAATGATAAATGTCACAACAATTACGTTATAATTTTATTTTTCTGAATTTTCAATATGTTATGCATATTTAATGGGGTTAACACACAGCAGGCAGACAGACAGTCGAACATTCAGACAGACAGAAACCTATATTTTCACTCGATGTAGGACAACCTCAGCGGTGATGATTTTGGTAGTTTACTCTCTGAATCTCTGAATCACGGTAGTAAGCAACTTCAAATGCATCACAGCTCAGGTCAGATTCACAGCTTATCACTGTACCAGAAGGTTTTACAAATACTGCATTATGTACAAAAATATATTTGAAACCCTATAAAGATTTACAAAATACAAGTTCTGCAAAAAAATGCAAAAAACCAACTTAAAAAATAAATGAATAAATAAAAAACAATAAATAAACAAAAAAAGATAAATAAAAAAGATAGAAACCTCAACAAAATCTTTTACAGAAAAAATGGCGCTTTGTCTAAGGACTTAAAATGTTCAATTATATATGTTTTTTTTTGTTCTGTGTGAATGACATAAATTATAATAAGTCAGCAGCAATGGCAGCAACAGTTTCTACAGAGGCACAAGCTATTCAAAGCATTGTTCAAAATGTTTACTGGGTAAATCATTCAAATTCCCATTAATAACCTTCATCAGAAGTTTATGCATCATGAACATCTATTGAATTTTGCGTGTCTGTCTTTGACTTCCAACATCAATACTTATTTATTTTTTCATTTGCCTATGATTGGGAAAACTTTCAGCTGGACTAATTTCTTGGTTGATAAGCTAATTTCCAGAGGTTTTGACATGTCGATCTTATTGCATTGAAGCCACTAACTGCTCGAAGTACTCTTACCACAACTACTTGTGATTGACTTGTGCACTGTTTTGTATACCGATAAATAGTATTGAATCACATACGTCGCCTTAATGAAAACATTTCACATCCCTCTTTATGTAAAAATATAAACATTATAGTGCCTCGAGTATAATGTTAACATACACGTTTTTCTGGATATTTAATTGCAAAACTGGTTGTGAGAAAAACTTAATAAATAAATTAATAAATTTATGTCATCTCAACGAGGTTTGCAATAAAATGGTAGGAATGGATACAAGTAGTTGTAACTAATTTAAAACACAATTATGTATGTTCCCACAACACGATTATGTACACATTACAACATTTCCAATGAAAAAATGTTGCAAAACTTGAAAAGTTGTTATTAATAAAAAATAATCTGATTTTGCATTAAAAACATATTTGTTGCATACAGTTTGCAGTGGAATATAATTTTTTCGCAGCCATGTATGTATTCTGACTTAAATCACTTATACCCATTTTTATGACAACAAATATTCATATAATGTGTAGAGTTTTATCTAAATATAAAAAGGCGAATTTTGGTGTTTTATTGTAAAACTCCTTTTATTGCCAACAGTTATTACAAAATTATGTCATTGCAACGAGTGTTGCAATAACATTATCAACCAAATTTATGTTTAGCTTTTCTAGCTTCAGACCATTTTGCATTTATAACAACGAGTTTTGTGATAAAAAAGTAAAACGTTATTAGTTGTTGATAATGAAGATTAGCTATTACTTCTTTAAACTCATTATTTTGAAATACTATACATGCATGTATAAGTGTTTTGTAAAATGAAAAAAAAAACATGAAAGAAATTATTGAATCATAGAGGTTGGTTTTCTCAATAAAAATACCTTTATAAAAAATAACAGTGCAGCAAGTATAATCATACATGTTGAATTATTATATTTTGTTGCGAAACCGGTTCTATTGCAACACTTGTTCTAAGAATGTGCAACAAAATGATGTTATCGCAATGACTTTTAAAATACAGTAGTCGACGTTTATAAAACGATAATATATGATGTTCTATGAAAAGGAAAACTCGCACAAAAGACAAAAAAGCCTAATAAGGTGTTTATAACTCTTACATAGGACTTTATTACTCCAACTTAAGACTTAAAAAAAAACTCCTTAATAGATCCTACGTAGCAGCTATTTAGTCCAATGTAGGAGTTTATAACTCCCATACAAGACAATATAACTCCTTCGTATGAGGAAAAAGCCTAATGAGGAGTTTTAAAGTCCTACGTAGGAGTTACAAACTCCTTATTAGGCTTTTTCCTCATACGTATGACTATTTATTTTAAACTATTTAGCGATCTTTTCTTCAAAACAAATTGTTTTGGACACTCGAGGACTCATGACAAGGACAATATCTCGATGAAGATTAAAATCCGGCAGAAATATAGAGAAAAGGCAGGAGGGTAGTATCACACTTCCATTTTCTGAACATTTTATTAAAATATATAATAACATAATGTTTCAAAAGTTGAAATCATATCTTGTGATTAAGCTATTTTCTCTTTCACTAGTATTATAGTGAATATCTGGATCAGCGGAAATATATTTTTTACCGATACTGAGTTTAAGATCCACATAGGCTTCACCACATGTAGTTCTATGAGAAATTTTTCAGAGCTTTATTTGTCGTAACATAGTTTAAAAGACAGATCTTTTTCATTACTTATCACGAAAAACTTAAAATTGAAAATATTTGAATGTTTGCACCCAATAGTTTGTAAATGAAACATACTGTAAGTGTGACCGTGATATCTGACCTAGAGACCTGATTCATGCACAGAGCACTACGTCCTATGGAATTAGATTATTTAAAAAAGTAACATTGAAATTCCTCCATGCATATAAGAGATATGCTCTGGACAATATCTGGATATTAAATCATCTCTAGTGACCCTGATCTTTCAAATTTTAACTATATTACACGTTTTACACTTGAAGTCAACAGAAGTTACCATTTATGTTATAATTAATTATTATAAATGATCAAAAAATGGTCCGTTTACAGATCTTCATGTTTTATCTGAACATTGTCCTCTATGTGTGACCTTGACTTTGTCGAAGTGACCTGAATTTGGCGCGCGACACTCGTCTTACAATGGTTAACATATGTGTCAAAATTTATAAAAAATCCACTAATTAATGTAGAAGTTTTGCTCCAACAAGCTTTTTTAATTAGGCTTCCGTGACGTTTCACCTATTGGCCTAGATCATGCTTAGTGCACTACGTCTTATCGTTGTGCGCATTTTTGTACAGTATTATGTAATTGCGTCAATGCATGTAGGAGATGTACTCCATACAACTTTTGAATATTTTTTTAATCTGTATACTGTTATTAGGTTGTTACCACACCTCAGTGAAATTTTATACGTGTATATAACTATGCTTCTTAAACAATTTTCAAGCAAAGAAAAATATGTAAAACATGCACTGCAAATTTTTGTGCACATTACATGTAATCATTTAAATATATGTTTTCATTTCTTTTTGAAAAAAAAAATGACTTAGACTTTATAGAAAATAGTTTTTTATTACATCCCTTTATTTAAACGTGAAATGTTAATGTTATATTTTTACAAATAATGCTTTTTGAAACTTACAATATTGATACATCTTCATTTGATCATTATGCTTATGATATAAAACCATTAAAAATAAGTTACATGATCTTTATAGGCCTTGACCTTGTATATATTGACATTAATTACATGTGTCATAGTCATAGTAATGACAATGATAATTAAAACGTTTGTTTTATAATCCCAAAATGATGATTGAAAAGTCCTTTTATATTCTTACCTGAAATTTGAACTCTACGTGTGACCTTGACCTTGTAGACAGAAACCTGAAATTTGCGCGTGACGTTTTGCTTTCTAATGGTTAGCATTTTTGCCAAATGATTTGAATACCCTCTATGCATGTAGACTTTCTGCTCCGGGTGAGCATTTTTCAATGAACTCATGAACTCTAATTGTGACTTTGGCCATAAATCTATAGAACTAGTTCATGAGCTCGACACGGGACCTCATAGAGGTGGATACTTTTTTATGAAGTTGTATTAAAATCCATCAATGCGTGTAGGATATATACTTCACACGAAATTTGAGGGCCCGCTCCGCATGTCATTTTTATTTTTCGCCCGAAGTCCGTCTGAGAAGGGTTTGACTTCCTGTACATTTTACAGGGCAGAACTGAATATAAGTAGGATTTCAAAATTACAAACAGAAATCAGTGAATCTCATTGGTCATCGGTACAATGATATTAAGGATCTTTCAGAAACGTTAAAACGTCCGAATTATGAAAATTATTCAAAAGGAGTGTGTGGAACAAACTTTCTTATTCAATTTCTCAGATATGTAAGATCTGTGAATTTCATTCTAATAGAAAATTATCACTGCTTTTAATAGTTTATAAATTATCTAATGTATAACTATCAACATAAGAATTAACTAACATATTTAAATGACATTCTATAAGTTTTGTCCAAAATTACAAGACTACAAATTACTTTTAAAATTCCGGAAACACGTGTGCATACCGTAAGACCACGATTGAAAATGAAATATCGTAATTTTCTGGAACATGTACAATCAGTATAGAATCATGCTCAGTGTACATGATATATTTATGATAACTGATGTGTACAATTTAGATAGATGTTAAAATTTTGATATATATCTTGCATGTGAATACGTACGAGTACAGTTCTATTCCAGAAACACGACAGTTCCGTTTAGAAAAATATTTTGTTTAAATTATGGATCAATAAATGCTAATGTTACAGTATATTTAAAAGCACGAAAGTGACTTTTGTAATATTTGAGGGGCAAAAAAATACGTTATGTCTGAAACAAAAACAATTTTGACATCAATGTCAAAAACTGACGTTTAGCAAAAAACTAAATAAGAACTCAGTCAAGCCACATTTCTCCATCGATATTTTTTTTTACAATTCAAAATAATTGTGTAATCGTTTAGTTAGGGCTAGCTGTGCTGATACTTTAATTTACGTTTAAAATGCTAAAATATGTGTTATTTCAGACAAAAGGGTATTTGCATTGAACATAAATCATACTAAATGTAAACATATGATTCTGGACCTTTCCGATTTTTCGTATCTTTTCCATTCATTGCTAGGTCAACGTATCACAAACATAACCACGTGTTCTTTGTGCAAACCATGTCAACCAGTGACTATGTATTATCTCAGTGTAGCAATTAGATTACAAGTTAGTCAATTTACATACAACTGTAAAACACTGAAAAGGTCAACACGAGGGTCGTTTGAACAAAAATGCAAGCGAAGCGTTTTATCGCGCGAAGCGTGCAAACCGTGATTAAAGCCAACACGTGTCTATACAATATCCACTTGTGCGTAACATAGCATAATTTCACCGACCTCAGTACGGTACACGTTATTCAAAAGCCCACTCGTTAAGACTGCATACAAAATTCCTGCTGAAATTGAGCTCAAAATTATTGCATATATAAAAGATAGGCTTGAAACCTACAAATATTCACAAAAAGGTGTGCAATATTTATGGGGAGGACTTAATGTTTTTCAACACGGTTTACGGGTGGGTGGTTAATTTTAAGAGTGGGCTGCATCATCTTAAAGATGTTACTTGCTCTGGTCCTCCTGAAACAACGGCGACCAAATGTTACCATAAAAATAGCGATTTGCTAAAAAAGATTCAAATTTTAACGTGACGCCTGGTCCACAAACTTGTCGTTATCACACATTCATTACAATCTTTTTAAAAAAGCATCGGATACTAAAGAAAATCAATGCACGATGTTACCTCGTTTGCTGACAAATAAGCTAAAAAGTACCCGGATCGCATTGGCAAAGAAACTTCTACCCAGGATGTAGCAAAAGGGCATTTGATGACCTATGTTTACTTTTACGCACCTTAGTGGTGTTCAAACAGAATTTGAGTCACAAGAAATGCGAGACGCCTTATCATTGTTAACAAACTTTAAAAAGTGGATAGGCCATCTGAAACGATGTGTTCTGGTAGATTGGGGATACATTTTTCTTTTTTTAGGATAAAATACTTATAAAGATTGGCAGCCAACTTGTTATTTATAAGTAGTATATTCTCTGCTACTGTAACTGAAATAACCCATTACACGATATACACGCATTTTAACGCCTTCTCACCCCCACCCCCTTTTTGATGTCTCAAATGATGACAAAATGCCTTATTTAGGCCCCAACACTTGTTTTTGTTTGAGAAATGTTGTTAAAAAAATTGACTTTTTTTCGGCGCGGCTCCCCAACAAAAAGATACATCAAGGGGTTTCCAGAAAGGGGAAGTGTCCCCTTCTGTTGGGGGGGGGGGCGTCAGTCACCCTCATCGCCAATAAAATCTTAGACTTGTAAGAGGCTAAAAATAACACTCGATCATAAGGTAACGTCTAACCAACACTGAAAAGCATTTTACTCTATCTCAATCCATTGAGAAGTTGCAGCACTTTGAAATCAATTTTGATGTGAAAAGTCAACGCAAAATAGTGATTTTTGGCAATTTTCCGATGTCCCCTCGTTGCCATGATAACAGAAAATTTAAGCCTGGGCATGTTGTTACAAAGACAATGGTCCAGTCAACATTTTTGCCAAGTTTGATAAGTATTAAACAAGTTTTTTTTATAGTTTTATAGCAATTTGAACTTGTAACGGGAGACATATCAATGAAAATAGCCATTTTCCACCAAATGCTCATGAAGTAATGGTATAATATCAAGAAATCAAAACCTGATAGTTTGAACAACAGTGCACCAGCCAATTTGAATAAACAGAATGATGGTCGTTAGTAAAGTTCTTATTCACGTTTAAGATATTTCAATTGAAGAAAATTTAATGAAAATGTGGTTTTATGTGTGTGACAGAGCAGAACAGTTTGAGCAATTTTCAAAGTGGACTATCTCAGAAATATTTTTTTTTTCTATTTAAAGAAGATCAGCTCTGACAGAATATTTCACGAGGAGATTTCGTTTGAACACTTTTTTCGTGTAAGCCCTGGCTGTCTTTTTGGGCAGCAGACCCAAATCATTTAAACAAATTTAAAAGAACACCATCCAAGGAACATGCCTGTGAAGTTTTGCGAAAAAGGATTCAGTCGCTTAAGAGATATCCGTTTAAACAGTTGGTGACAACAAAAGACGCTAAAATTGACAGCCAACGTGTATTAAATAACTTAGATATTCTGTTACTGTAACTGAAATAATCTCCTTTTGTTCAGTTACCCCAACGACTCCAGTCAAGAAAGGAAAGACTGATGGTTCAAGCAACGTAGCAACAGACAAGTCGAAACAGCAAAACAAAAACAACAGAATAATGGAAATGGGGTCAAACAGAAAGAACAGTTAGATTGTAAGTAAAATTCCTATTCACTGTGAATGCACTTAGGCCATTCTGTCTCAACAATTACCTTGTTAACAATTAAGGCTCAATCTTCATGATAATTTGCTGTTATCTTCCTGAAAAGCAAGTTAGCAGTTGCATGCATACTTAAACATGTGGTACTGTACAAAGGCAATACGGTCTTAGCGTGTCAATGAGCATGCACCCACAAGATGACTTTGACTGAAGTATTGTTGTTCATGGCGTAAAGTCCCAACTAAACAAACAAATCAGAATGTCTGTCATTTGTCAAGTTCATATCTGGATCAAATCGGGTCAAACCCTAGCTATGGTCATCAGTACAGGTCTTGTTAATCAAACCGAGATAAGGAAAGGGGAAAATAGTTAGTTGGCTGCAAGAAAAAAACAAGAACCGGTTGAACAGGGTGATGTTTCCAGAGAGGGTTTTGCACACAGGAAAGTCTGAAAAAATGAATGTTTTCAGGTTCTTTAGCATTGAAGTTCTATCAAATGAGATCTATCTACCTACAAAGTATCATGTTGATATCTCTAATAGTTTTAGAGTAATGTTCCGGACAAAAGTCTAAAAGTCAAATAGTCAAAAAGTAAAAATAAACAAAAGGCAATAACTTCAAAATAAGGAGAGGCAGAGTTATGGTTCTTTAGCACTGCACATTTACCCAATGAGACCTTTCTACCTACACTTACTAATAATTTTAGAGTAATGTCCCGGACAAGTTCAAAGTGTAAAAATGAACAAAGGGCAATAAGTCAGAGTAAGACGCAAGACAGAGTTTTGATTCTATAACAATGCACTTCTACTCAACGAGATCTATCTACCTACAAAGTTTTATGTTGATATCTCTAATACTTTTAGAGTTATGTCCCAGACAAAGTTCAGAGTGTAAAAATGAATAAAGGACAATACTTCAAAAAATAGGCAAGGCAGAGTTACGGTTCTTATGCACTGTAAACCTACTTAATGATATCTATCTATCTGTAAAGGTTCATGTTGATAACTTTTAAAGTTTAAGTGTTATGTCGCGGACAAAGTTAAAATTGTAAAAGTAAACAAATGGCAATAATTTAAGTAATGCAAGGCAGAGTTACGGTTCTTGTGCATTGCAAACCTATTCAATGGGATCTAGTTTCATGTTGATACCTCTTGTTGTTTCTAAGTTATGCCCCGGACAAGAAAAACGGACGGACGTACAGACGGATTGACGGACAAAGCAGCGACTATATGCTCACCCTTCGGGGAGCATAAAAAGAGCTGTCGGTAATACAGCACGCTGGACTTGTCTTAGTGTTTGATAGTAAACATGACTTGATATTTTAAAAAAATCACAAAAGGATATTTTTTCAAATTCATTTGACAGTAATTGGCCTTAGAGATATTCCTATTATGCTCCCAAAGAGGTTTATAAAATTTAAACTTTTCTCAAAGCCAGATGCCAATGGAATATGAAAATATCTGAGGTGGTACCTACACTTTAAAGTAAATTCTAAATCGAAAGAGACATTTTTTGTGAAAATGCTTGATAAAATTACCTCCTCCTGTCTGCAGGTTGGCGCATGATGTTTAACATTTGTGCAAAGTTTCAGAGCCACATGTCAATGGACTTTGAAAATATTTTAGGTGGTACACAAACTTTAACATAAGACGCCAACGCCGACGCTCGGGTTACTAGGATAGCTCTACTCATTCTTATGGAATTTTTTCGAGCTAAAAATACCTTAAAATGTATAACAAAAAAAATTAAAACTGTAATTTCTACTGCTGGGCATAAATTATTGTCAAATGGATTATTTCTCAATTGTCAACTAGGCTGGTCCATAACTCTGTCATCCATGAAGTGATTTTGGTTTTACCTGACACATTATATTTCTTATGATCAGACAATATGTCATGCAGTATCTTTGACCCCTTAGTCAAAGGTCAAGGTCACATTTAGAGATCAAATGTTAAAGTTGAAAAAAATGACTTTAATCGATGGTCGAAGAAAAAATTCTAGAATACCTTTTTGTGGTTCAAAATGTGTGTTACATCAATTTCTTGGTGTATTTTGAGCTATCTTTACATTAGAAAAGCTTATTTAAAGACTGACAATAAAGTTTAACCTCATTGACAACATTAAGCTCTTGTTGGGCGTATTTCGTGACTTTGTACCTTTATTTTAAATAAAACTAGAAGGGGGAAATATCTGCCTTTGGTGCAGCATTTTGTAACCATATTTTCACGTTGCATTCGGAGTGAAACCACTACCTCAGTAACGGATCTTGATGAGTTCGTCCTGTCAAAAAATTTACGAAGAGTAAGTTATTACTTTAATTTTGCTAGACAGTTATTACTCCACCCTTGATTAATTTCATTTTGACACTCTGAATCCAGAAGTCGTTAATTCGAATCCCTTGAGTGGCGAGTTTCTTTCGTTTCTCCAATAAAAAGGGGCGAGAACTGGTAAAAGATCAAGGAAGCATTTATTAAGCGTAATAAATTTAATTTGTAAGAACTTGTTTCACAATCGATGAAAAGTTTAAATAATGTGAAGTTTAAAGTCAGTTTGTCAGTTTTAGACTGTCAAAGTGAACAAATGGTTTTAATCAGATCAAATAAAACAAACCTTGAAACAGAGGAAGGGCATCTGATGTCTGTCCATTAAACAGTCACGCACACGTTATTTTCTAAAATTGAATTTTGCCTAAATGACACTTGTTTTAAACTTAAAATCCATAAGATTATGACTACTATAAAATAAATTATTAATTTGTACTAGTAATGCTCACAGGGTTACACATAAGCGTTGACCTTATTTGGTGCTGGACATTTGCCATTTTTAATTGGCTTTTTATAAACATTTTAATTAGAAATACAAGCGTTCTTTTGAATTTTAGCTCACCTGTCATATAGTGACAGAGTAAGCATTTTAGAACGCCCTTTGTCCGTATGTCTACAATACTGTTAACAATCTAGAGGCCACATTTATGTCTGTTTCTTTGTGAAACTTGATTAGATTGATTTGTCTTGATACATTTCCGGTTGAGTTTACATCTTCGTCATGTGCAAAGCAAAACTAGAACGCCACGTCAAATTAAAGGTAAAGCTTGTTAACAACCTTGAAGTGGAGGTCACAGTTATAATTTTATCTCCATGAAACTTGGTCATAATGTTTGTCTTAGTGACCTTTAGATTAAATTGAAGACGGGTCATAAAGTGTCAAAAACTAGGTCACCAGGTCAAACATATGAAACGATTGTTAACACTCTATAGTCACATCTATGAATATATCTTCATAGGACTTGGCCAAACTATTTATACTGACGACCTCTAAGTTATGTTTTAATCTTGTTAATTTGCAGTCAAAAACTAAGTCATAAGGTCAAGTCAACGGAAAAGCTTGTTCACACTCTAAATGTCACATTTATGACTGTATCTTCATGAAACAAAGTCAAAATGTTTATATTGATGATCTTTAGGTTATGTTCCAAGATGTCTTGACGAATCAAACAAAAGGTCATTAGGAAAAGTCATAGGAAAAGCTTGTATGCACTTTAGAAGTCAAATTTATGATTGTATATCCATGGATGTTTATCTTTATAATCTTGGGTCTAGTTTGAATCTGGGTCATGTGCAGTCAAAACCTAGGTCAGTAGGTCAAGTCAAAGACAAAGCTAGTTAACACCCAAGAGCCCAGATTTACGACTTATTTGTTTCAGTAGACACAGTCTTCTCTGAATGTCTATGGATTTTTAAGATGTCAGCTTAATTTGGCTGAGCCATCATGGCACTCTTGTTTTTAACATTAATTACATTGCATAATTCAAAGGCAGCTTATCTGTAGCTCTGACTCGTCAGCTTGCAATGATGTATTTAATGTACTTCGTTTGATTTCTATTGTGTGAAAGAATTAAATGATTTTAAAGAGACTAAACGTAACAGTTAAAATACACCAAAACAACACATATTTTTTTTAAAAATCTTTACTAGTTTCGACTGTTGTCTTCATCAAAATCTAAACCTAACCTAACAGTGACTGTTGTCTTCATCAGAATCTAAACCTAACCTAACAGTGACATTCTTTGCCTTAAAAGGAATATCTGCCTAGAGCAAGAGCAATCAGACAGTCATTAAATTTCCTTAACACCAAGCAAATTAGCAACAGTTACTGTCAACTCAGATACAAAGAAAACAACCGCACCAAAAAAGCTAACACCGCCTTTGGTTTCAAAGACACCCCCTTAACATGAAATGTTATTCAGTAGACACACTAAGTCTCGGCTGGAGGACGCCGTAGCTCATATCGATGAATTATATCTTAGTGTGAAGATTCTAAAGAAAAATCGTATATATTTTGTTAACAAGATTGATTTGATTTTAAATAAAAATGATATTGATAGTCTATAGATTGGGAAATTTGAGAAGATGTGTTACACTTAATAGAGTTATCATTGTTAGACACAGGAATAGTTTTTCCCTTAAACACTTGACATACCCACGGTTGTTTTACTCTTGTGACGCCTTTTGAAAAATACATTTTATCTCTAGTGGTGCTGGAAATTTTGCTTTTATTCAGTTCCTCCCTATAAAATATACAGGAAGTCATACAGTTCTCAGGCGGGCTTTGCATTGGAATAAACATTGAAACTTTCATTTATTGCTTTCCACCAAATACGTCTCACAAAACTACCCCACAATTATGCTAGTTATAAAATTCAAAGTCGTAGTGGTAAATTAATTAGATTAAAAGGCCGGATCTTTCGAGTCATGGGATTGGAATCCGTTTATCTTTTAACTTCGGTAAGAATGTTATACTGGAATCCATCGTTCGTCATCAATAATTCTGAAACGTCATTATCTCTTAAACCACTGGAAGTAACGATTTAGAGTCTTCTTTTTTATTTAAAGATTGTGATATCCATGCATATTCCGCATTCTTTTTAAGTGGATTGGTCCACAATTGGAAGGTCCTTTTTACCTTCGAATGATTATGCTGACAGTATGTAATATGAAACATGAAAGCAAAACATTAAAATATCTAGTGTACGATAAAAGAAATGACTACAATGTATGTTAACTTATATCATACGACAACATAAAAATACAAGTTGGAAAGAGGAAAGCCCATACAGTCGAGACTGCCTTAACGATCCCTTAATTAGACGACTCCTTGTCATATGCGATGCTATTTTATGTCCCCGACTCAATTTATTATGGATTTAAGTCTAAAATAAAAGACTCTTTGTCTTACGCGACAAGCGACTGTGAAATCGGACTCCCAATTTGCCCTGATTTTTTACAACAAAATGGTAACGCTCGTTATTTCGCAGGGCCTTATTCCCCACTGCTGCAGTCGGTACTACTTTTTTTCTCCTCAAAAAATGTCTAAAATCCCCCTTTTTTCTAAAGTGAAAGAAAAACCGAATAAAAACTTGTAAACCTGTACATTACAAGGACATGTATTGGTTCAATAAATCTCATTTAAGAGCTTTTTACATTGTTCGTTTAGAAATCTTACAAGTTATAAATTCGGACCAAACTTTAAATCATTCAAAATCTTGTACAAATACTTTTGAGGCATACGCACTATCAAAAGAGGTTATTTACAATATTGAGCTCGTACTATTTACTTGTTATTGTCAACGTACTTGCAATTCTGCAAGCGCCTACATACCTGAAATGAATTGTAATTGTCTTCACAATGTAAAAATACTGACATCAAAAGAATTTCCCTTTTAATAGGTTTAATTATGTATTAATTTAATGAATTTAAACAAGTACCATAATTTTTTCTAGCTTTGTAAACTTAATATAAAATATTTTATCTTTTGTTTAATACCGTCTCTTTGTGTTTTCTGTTTGATATCTGAAAAATAGTTATATTTGAATCACCTCTCGTACAAGTTCAAATTGACATGTAGTTTAGTTTATATTATACTAATTTATTTCAGTTTGATTGTCTTGGAAACAATTAACTTTTGAAACGCTTCAATTCCATGGAGCCATCGAGGTTAATGAACTTGTACGAAAACATCGGATGTTTCCGCATAAAATTTCGTGATTGTGCTCGTTTTGTAAGCTCACATAAAACAACATCAAGCCTCTCATGGGGTTTGAACCCAGGTGACCAGCAAATCTTATATAACAGTCGGACGCGTAATCCACTTGGGAACTCAAATGTACAATGAGTAACCGCAAGAATGCTTTACTGTGTTTGCAAATCAACAACATAAATGAGATTGTCCCTATGTTTTATCTTTTAAAATAATGTTTTGTAAAGAAAAATGTTTTTGACTTAAAATCCATAAAGGTTACATTTTCTTAACCCTTTCCCCCATGAGCATATTGTGAAAAATGGCCGTTTCCACTGAAAAGCCTCCTGTTACAAGTTCAAACTGCTATGAAACTATGAAAAATGCTTCAATACTAATCAAACTTGGCACAAATGTTGACTGGACCATTGCCTTTGCAACGACATGCTCAGTCTTAAATTTCCTGTTACCATGGCAACGTAGGGACATCTCAAAATGGCCAAAAATCACTATTTTGCCTCGATCTTTTCAATCAAAATTTATTTCAAATCGCTGCAACTTCTCAAGGGATTGAGAAAGAGTCAAAGGCTTTTCAGCGTTGGTTACACGTTACATTATGATCGACCTGGGGGTCATTTTTAGCCTTTCACAGGTCCAAAATTTTCTTGGCGATGAGGGGGACTCCGCCCCCCTTCAAACCCCCCTAACAGAACGGGGCACATCCCCCTTCTGGCAACCCCATGATGTATCTTTTGGATGGGGGGCGGAGCCGTAAAAGTGCTCATTTTTTAGCAACATTTCTCAAACGAAAACATGTGTTTGGGGTCCAAATAGGACATTTTTTCACTTTTTGAGGCGTAAAAAAGGGGGGGGGGGTCGAAAGTGCGTTGTTTCGCGTATATATGAGGTAAAGAGTTAAGAAATTTAGGAAAACATGTTAATATGTATATATTGTAAGGTTTTTTTAAGGGTAGAAGTGAAACGCACTGACGGCAACTTCCATCATTTCAAAAGTGTTAAATTTACCTACAATTTTACAAGAATTTTAATGCATCAGAAATAACGTGTGTCCGTATGACCATTAAATTTATGATAATGATTCTAAATTAAATATGTTCTAATGGCAGTTAGACAAAACATCAATACAATTGAGACAATACAAGTAGTGCAAGAAGAAGAATTTGATAGAATATTGCTTTTAGATTATAGGAATGTTTACGTAATTAAGTACTTATTTGAAATTTGAACGAGTGTAATTATAGTATCAATTCAGAAGCACATTCATCAATCTTTTCTGTTTATTAAAATGTCATTATAAATACATTGAATAATGAACTCACATTCGATTGACTTGTATGCTGGTTTTTAAACAAATTACGGATGAAAAGCTAAAATTACATTCCTAAGAGGTCGTAAAATAAGTCTATGTTAAGGTGCTAAAATTAAATGCATGAGATCATATCAAAATTAAAGAAAGCTAAGGTATCATTGCAGTATTTCAAAATTAGTAAGGATATAATTAAAGTTATTGACAGAAACTGTAGATCTACGTTTCATACGTGTCATTTGACCATGTATGCGTTTTATATGAAATCTTGATTCATTTAAAGAGGAAATTTTTATGTTAGAATCTTAAGAAATATTGCATTATTGAAAGAAAAATATAACCAAGGTGAAAAGGACCTTGTAAGCTTTAAAACCGTTTTAATTAAGTTATGCGTTTAAACTAGTTGAAGTGTCTTAATCGTAAACTATTTGCAATACTTGCTTAAAGTTTACATTTTTACAAATGAATTGCGTTAAATTAATTGCGTTGGTTTAATATAAAGTGGTTTTCGGGACAAAATTAATATCATTATGCTTATTTCTTCAATTTAAAGTGATCACGAAATATTACTTCTTATTGAAACTTGGTATGTGATCACCATGGTAAATTAAGCTTCCGTGATTATATTTCATTGTCCTGAGTCTCAAAGCGTGCAACTAAGGTGTCGCCGGGTTTTTTTTGTACATAAGAGTGCAGTCAGTGTTTTACCCCCCTCCCATCCAATAAAAAACAAATATCGAAAAAAGTAAAAGTTATTTAGGTCAGAGCTAGTATTTTAATATTAGTTGTACTATCACTTTAATTTGTATTTTTTCACTTCTGCCAATTTGTAATAGTATTATGAATGCAAAAACATGTTCCGTTAATACAGTCATGTTCTATAAAATTTCTGAGAGTCACCCGATCATCATTAAGCTGTCGGAATGGTCGCTAAATTTGAAAATGATACAGACTATGTTATATCACTATGAGCATTGGGCAATAATTCTTCATCGCACTATACTAAAAATCTTTGGTTTATCTAGTTTTGTTTAAGTCGTACATTCACTCAAAACACGCCCCTATATAATCCCTGATTGTTCATAACCGGTTTTAAGGAAGGATAATCGTACAGAAATTAATAAAAGAAGACATATGGTAAAATCAACGACAGAATTTTTTTTAACTAAAAGACTTACCTTAAAAATATCTATCAACCCTTCCCTATCTATCTCTGTATCGCACTGAACGATGTATTCACAATCAACATTATGCCTGACATAGCCTAGCAACGCTATAATCACGTGGTTTCAGATTTTTTTTTCGGCACATTTGCAATTACAGATTTATTTATAATGTAAACAGACTTGTTTAATCAAGTGTAATTTGGCACATGTAAGGCACTTTTGATGAGTGATAATTTTAATTGGTTAAATTCTACATTTGTGCATTAAGTACCTAGCTTTGTAACTACAGGTTAAAAACAAGTACAAGTGTCTCAACAGATCTCCGTACTTATGCAATGTTTAACTGTCTAAATTGTTCGCGTCTCTGGTACATTTATTGATCGGGTTATTTTATATCAAGTGTTTTTTTTTTAATCTCTTTTAGTAAAATCAACTGTGCATTATAATTGCTACAATTAAATTGCAAGGATCTTAATTTATTTTCTTCATATTTTAAAGAATGAAGGGTACTGTTTCTGTACTGTTTGCTCTACTTAAACTAAACATATGAATTGTTCTATTCATTGTTGTTGCGCGTTGACATTTCAAGCTTCCTCTGACATTTGTTTAGACTGTACAGTTGCGTATTTTCGGTCAGCAGTTAAAAACTTTAATTTCACTAATTGTCTGACTAAGAAATTAGTTTTCGTGTTATCATGCTTAATTTGGGATATTTTTCAATCTAATATATTTTAATGATTATGTTAAATAGTTAAATGACGAATAAGAATATAATTCCCAAAATAGGACTTTACAGTGAAAAAACTACATGTATCAATTAGATAACATATAACTAATTGTTTATAAAAAAATACTTTGTTGCTAGTAACAAAGCCACTTAAGTATTCAAGTATTTGGTCTGCATCTGTGTGAAGAGACATTTTTTGGGTCAAAGATAATGTGTAACATATGGCTGGCGTTTCAAGCTGACATTGATATCTAGTAAGAAAGGTGTTTCCGTTTATCAGATATTTGTAAGTTAAATATTTAAAACTAAAATTTTATTTCATATAAATTTCGTGTTAGTTATATACGAGGGCTGTTCAAAAAGTTCATGGACTGCGGCTCTATTGTTCACATTTTTTAAATTACGATTTTACAAAAGACAAAAAATGGAACATTTCCTTAACATACAGTGAAAAAAATCAACACAATATGTTTACAAATAACAATTTTGTGACAGTTACAAAAAACAAGGGAAAGCGATACGGCGCACGTTATTGATAAAACAAAATGACGTTCGTGACGTCGAAATAAATTATATATGTCAACCGCGTCATTGCTTTTGAAAGGACATTTTAGAGAGTTCAATGTCTCCGGATCATATAACCATTACCATTTTTCTGTATGTTATGAGAAGCGAGAAAGAAAACGGTCACATTTTCCTCTCCATTTTCGTATAAGGGCCCCGGAAGACGACCAGTTTGCGCTCTTTATTGCCATTTTAGTAATCTCGACACACTGACAGTGTAATCATGTTCATTCATTCATCAGTTGGTGATTTATAATATTAGTTTAAAACCAACATCGGCTGAACCTTTACCAAATTAATCTCAACAAAAAAGAAAAATATTTTATCAACTGACATTTATTATCTGCGGTAAATCACCGATAAGTATCTATTATCAAACAAATCAGGGAAAATACCAGTAGAACAAACAGTAACTACATTTATTTATTGTAAATACGAATATATATATATATATATATAAAATCCTAAAATATTCTTCAAGTCAGAATTGAATGTGCAGACCCGATGCAGAAATTAAACATGCCGGACAGCTCGCAAACCTTTCATACTGTACATCCTCCAGTAGAACTTTGCAATTGATGTTACAAACGTCCTGACAATTCGCTGCTTTCTCCCTAGCCCCAATCTTTCTGTGATCGCCGTTTTTAATAGCTTGGGCCAGATGAAACCGAATGACTTGCTCGCTGACCCATTGCCCTATGTCAAATCTACCACCTCATATAAAAATGAAGGCGTTTCCGCAGTTTGATGGCATAACTTTCCGAAATGCGAATTTCTCGTTTTTGAATGGGTTTTTCATTTCGCAATTTACGCTACTGACTACTGATGCTCAAAACTATTCAACTTCCAAATGACATTGAATTTCAGATTTATCTCAATTAATAATTAATAAACGTTTACCCCGATTATACCTGATGAAATAACCGTTCAATTTATTTTTACATTTGTTTATATTTAAACATATTAGGAAAATTTCGGCCTGCGCCGATGTTGCGTTGCCATAGTTATTAATGTGCACATAGTTCGTAAATGAAGTAAAGGTTTAAGATAAAAATAAAACTTACTTTTAGAAATAAAGATACGCTTTCGATTCATACACATATATTTATATGAATGGTAACCGAAAAAAGGAAGATACATGTACCAATATATTTGTCAGAAAATAGGGTATTTATGTCTAGTCATTTGACTAGAGATTTTACGATACTTTGCACTTCCGGGTACAAAAAAGTTAACAGCATGGCCAATGTCAATATCCACACAGTGATCTCCCTTGATTCTTCAGGAGAGACCTCTGCCATCACTGTCGGTTATATCGGAATTTCTGATATACCACATTTAATGAAAACTGTTTAACTACTGACTTTATAAATCGGTTAAGTTTTCTTCGGTTCATAAACATTGTTAATGTTGGAAAACAATAAATAATAAAGATACGTAAACATATTTTATAAAACCTATAAGACCATCTGCTACTTAAACATCGTTATGATCGTTAATTACTACTACAAATAAAATGTAAATAACCCGACCTTTTCATGAATATAAATATTTCCGTTTCAAAGTCGCTAAAATGTCGTCTGCTTATGTTTTGCATATTCATACAGCGTATGAATATTGGCGGGAAAATACTCGTTTTTCTCGTGCTGGGTATAAAAGTACAACTCGGCGTCCTTTAGGCCATTCGAGGCTTTTACATTGGTAGCGAAACATATCTGTTTAGAATGTCCGACACGGAAAAAGCTTCGGGTAATTTCAATAAGGATGAAATTGTTACCGAAATAAAAGACTTTTTTGATTCAAAGTTTAGAGAATTGAAAAGGGATTTTAGAGAGGAAACTGAGTGGAACAACAAAAGTGTTCGTAAAAAGGTACGTGCTGACAATTTAGTTTCGTTTAGCAGTGCTGGAAATACAATACAACTATGCAATACAACTTCAACACTGAAATTTTTGACATTTTGGATGCTTCTAAGAGAGCCATTGAATTAAGAAATGCTTCTAAAGCTGTAGGTTATATTCAAGAGGCTCAGGATAAAATAAAACATAGAAATAAGATCATAAGAATTGCATATAGCTCTTCACTTGGCTGGCCTGTTGTCGCTGAATATGAGAGAAATGAGATTGCCAGCGACAGTGATGACGATAAAAAGATCCGCCGTGCAGAGGACCGAGCTCGTTCTAAGATTGAGAGGGCAAAGAAAGCTAGGGAGAGTTCTGGCTTCAATCACCAAGATAATAGTTCTTTTTGCAGCGTCCGTAACGCTAAAGCATTCAGTTCCGGAAGATCTTTCATGGAGAACCAGCGCAGGTACCAGCGGAATGTCGTCGTCTGCTATTCTTGCGGAGAGGAGGGTCACTTCGCTAACGGATGTCCGGACGTCTGGCGTCGAAAGCTTCGATCCATGGCTCCAGGAACTGTCCCCACAGCCACCGTTGGGTATGCGGCCGCTCAGAACGCAGCACTCCCGAAGTCCAAACAAGGAAGCGCTTCCGTCGGAAAACAGTAATTTACAATGTGAGGATGAATATGAAAAGTACTGGGCATTTTCAGACATTTTCAGTGGGGATGTAAGCATTTACTTTCGG
This sequence comes from Ruditapes philippinarum, assembly GCF_026571515.1. Classification (NCBI taxonomy): domain Eukaryota; kingdom Metazoa; phylum Mollusca; class Bivalvia; order Venerida; family Veneridae; genus Ruditapes; species Ruditapes philippinarum. The sequence goes on from NW_026858909.1 coordinate 44,781, forward strand.
GAAAATTTTTGTAAATATTTTGAGAATTCTTGTTCTTTATCAGATAGTTCTGTAAAAGAAAAATTAAGTAATATTGATTTTTGGAAAAATACCATAGAAGCTAGTGATGATTGAAAATGGATATGTTATACCGTTTATTACTAAACCTCCTTCTTTTTGTCTGAATAATAATTCGTCTGCTTTAAAAAATAAATCATTTGTTGAGAAATCTATTTTTTCACTTATAGAAAAGCAATGTGTTTATGAAGTGCCTTTCAATCCTCATAACGTAAACCCTTTGTCTATAGCAACGAACAATGCATCGGGAAAACTTAGATTAATTCTTGATCTTAGCGTTTTGAACACTTATGTTGATAAAGATAAATTTAAGTTTGAAGATCATAAAGTTGCTAAAGAATTTCTTATTCCTAATGGTTATATGTTTAAATTTGATCTAACTTCAGGATACCATCATTTTTCTATTAAAAGCACACATCATACCTATTTGGGATTTTCTTGGGTTTTAAATGGAACTATAAAGTATTTTGTTTTTTCAGTTTTACCATTTGGTTGAGGTCGGCTCCTTACCTTTTTTCTAAAGGTTTAAGACCCCTAGTCAAATATTGGGGGGAAAATGGGCTTAGATTGGTTTTGTTTCTTGACGACGGTTGGTGCGTTAATGCAAACTTCGAACTTGCACTTAAAGATTCCAAATTTGTCTTTAATACTTTAAAGAAAGCTGGTTTAGTTGTTAATATTGATAAATCAGTATTTGAGCCTGTGCAGTCTTTAGAATGGTTAGGTTTTTTGTGGGATTTGAAAAATGGCAGGCTTCTTATTCCAGAGCGGAGAATATGTAATGTCAGAGCGTTTATTACTCAGATTCCTACTGTTTTCCCTATTTGTTCAGCTAGGAAATTAGCACAGTTGGCGGGTAAAATTATATCTATGTCGCCTGTTTTAGGTAATGTTTGTTTGTTTGTTTCAGACTAAAGCGTTTTTCCGTTTAATAGAGTGCAGATTGTCTTGGGACAAGCAGCTTTACGTTCATGATATGTTTGATAATTTGGTATTTTGGCAAAAGGTATTTAGTAACGAATTCATAAAAGTTTATTCAATGATTATTTGCCTACAGTGTTAGTATATTCGGATGCTTCAGCAGTAGCTGGAGCCGCTTATATACGATGTGAAGGTACTGTTGCTCACAAAGTTTGGACGGATAACGAGAAACAACAAAGTTCTACATTCAGGAAGTTATTGGCTATTAAGTCTGCTCTTTGCTCATTTAGAAATATTTTGTCGGGGAAAAAAGTGATTTGGAATACTGATAGTAAAAACTGCGTACATATCATTGAAAAAGGTAGTATGGTAAAAGATCTTAATCGTATGGCTATTGACATAGGTTCTGTCTGTGCTTCGTTTTGCATATCATTGGAACCAAGGTGGATTGAGAGAGAATATAATGTTGTAGCTGACGATCTTAGTAGGATAGTAGATTACGATGACTATGGTGTAAGTGATGAATTTTATCAGTATGTTGATGAATTATATGGTCCTCATAGTGTTGATCGTTTTGCAAATGATCAGAATAGAAAATTAGCTCGTTATAACTCATTGTTTTGGACGCCAGATACAGAAGCAGTAGATGCATTTTCGGTACATTGGGGAGGTGAAAATAATTGGTTGGTTCCGCCTATTTTTTTGTTGTCTAAAGCTTTGAATTTTTTGCTGTTTTGTAAAGCTATGGGTACTGTTGTTGCTCCATATTGGCCTTCCAGCCCTTTTTTCCCGCTCTTATTTGCAGACGCTTCTATTTTTGCGCCTTACATAGTAGAAGTATTAACTTTTAAGGAAGCTTCTAAGATTTATGTACAAGGCCAGTATAAAGGATCTATATTTGGCTCAGAAAGATTTTCTAGTAAAGTTATGGTTATTCGTTTAGATTGTAGGAATCAAACAGTTTAATCATAAACTTATAGATAATTCATTGTTTTAAATGTCTTTTCATTGTATAAAATATTTTTTATTTTGGTGTGTTAATTTTCTCTTTAAACATAACTTTGAGATAGTCCCTAGTTACACCGTGGGAAAATTTTTATACATTGCATTTTGATTTTGATTTTCTATGTTGATTACGAATATTGTTTTATATGTGAAAAGATAAAGATCGTTTTATTACTTAAATATATTTTATCGTTTACAGCATTGTTTAAAACTAAAGTTTGGCAAGAGGCTAAAGAGCAAGCAGAGTTATCTTCTCTTGGACTGTTCTCAGAGCTTAAGGAAGTGTGTTTACGAGGAAAAGAAATATCAACAAACAAGAATTATGCTTTGGCTTTTAAACATTTTAGTAAGTGGTGTGAGGCTTTTCACTTTGAATTTTTACCGGCTTCTCATGTGACTGTCGGTTTGTATTTGGTGCACGTAGTTAGAGAATCACCGAATTGCAGTCGTTCTAAGCTGAATCTGATTTTTTATGCTATTAATTGGGCTCATATTGTTTCAAATTGTGTTAGTCCATGTAGCAATGATTGGTTAAAATTGTGCCTTCATGGTTGTTTAAGAAAGATTTCTAAACCAATTAGTAAGAAAGAGCCTATCACAGTAGATATTCTTAAGACTTTTATTCATAAATATGCTTCTGAGGACAGTTCTTTAGGAGACTTGAGAAACTGTTGTATGTTTGTATTATCTTTTGCAGGATTTTTTCGTATTAGTGAGTGTTTGAATATAAGGAGATGTAATATTTCTATTTGTGATTCTTACTGTGAAATTTATGTAGAAAAATCCAAAACGGATGTTCTGAGGGATGGAAATACTGTAGTTATTGCCCGGACCGGAACTTCCTCCTGTCCTGTTAGTTTATTAGAACGTTACTTAAGGCTAGCTAATATTCAACCAGATTCAAACGAATTCATTTTCAGACAGATTAATTTTGACAAAAGTTCCCGTTCGTATGGATTGAAAAATATTGATAAACCTATTTCATATTCCATAAAGGTGTTAAATATAAGTGGCGATGTCGATGATGGTTATGGAATTGGATGACATTTACTATATGGCGGCCGTAGGCTGTAATATTTCTGGCGGCCGTAGGCTGCAATATTTCTGGCGGCCGTAGGCTGCAATATTTCTGGCGGTCGTAGGCTGCAATATTTCTGGCGGCCGTAGGCTGCGATTTATTTATGGCGGCCGTAGGCTGCAGAATTCTTTGGCGGCCGTAGGCTGTGTTTTTTAGGCAATTTGTCGCAAGTCAACGGATAGTATGATATTTTTATTAACATTGGACTTTATGCATAGGCTTTATGCTTTTATGGAGAGAAACTTGTTACTTAATCAGATCTCTGCTGCAGAATTAGAATTTTCAGGTTTGCACTGGGATTCTATTGGATTTACGCAGATGCCTGCCTGTTATTATTCGCAGCTGTTTTCATATAAGTATTTTCAAATTTTATTTCTTACGAAGTTTTCAAAATATTAATTCATTTAAATTCTTTTTTTGTTTTTTCGATATATGCTACCAATAATAAGCCATAATCCTACTTGTGTCTTGTTTTATATTAATTATATATTCAGTGTAAAGAATGTATTAGGTTTTATCACTGTTAAGGATATTTACAGTTTGACGACTTTGATAAGGAAATAATTGTTTTACTCGCGTTTTAAGGGAGTAAAGGTGTATAACTATTTGTCTCTTAAATTACGTATATCATGGTCTTTCACTAAGATCAAAATAATTATTTAGTAAGAATATGGAGCTAAACACCCAAAATAAGCGTTGAAAGTACAATTTTAGACTATCGATAAAGATAAAAATGTCATTACAATTTACAGTAATGCTTACAGTTTCTTTTCAATCAAAATTTGCATTCCAAATATTCACCATATTAACTGAATATTTTGGGGATTGTTTGAATGACATCTTGAATGTAACCAATAGATGATAATATAGCTATTTGTTTTAGGAAATAAAGGTTTTGTATTGCACGACTAAACAGTCCCATAGAAAGAGAAGAGCGGCCTTTAGGGTTTAGCGATTATTATACTAGCAATAATTCTAATTTAAATCAAGTGAAAATAAGTATTGAACAGCCTTAAATGGATTATAAATTTATATTAATCTTAAATTATCTGGAAAAATATAAAAACCTGTATCTATAAAAATGCCGACTGGAAATCTGCCAGAGGATGCCATTCATTATAGTTTTTTTTTCTGAAGGATGTCCCGCATACCCCCTCTTCAAGAAGAGAATATGAAAATGCTTCCTACTTTGTATCTTTTTTTCTTGCATATCAGACTGGCGTTTCCGTTAGTTTTACCCATGCCGGAAATTTCATCTGGCATGGGGGGTTCCAGATGAGTCGCGTGCTGTACAATGGCACGATAAAGATGACGTCATTTTACCGTTATGAATGATTTTGTAATTCATACGCTGTTGAATGAAAGTAGTTACGGTTGTAATCCTATGAATTTTCATTGAAAATGAAGATAAAGAATTTAAAATATAATGGAATATGGTAGAATATGCAAGAAAAAATATCTGACATATGTTTGCGGTTCGGATCGGAATATCCGTCCCTCGGTCACCCGCCCATGGGCGGTAACTCGGCAAGCCTCGTTACCGCCCAATGGGCGGGTCACCTCGGGACGGATATTCCGATCCGAACCGCAAAATATGACAGATATTATTAATGTAAAGCCTGTAAAACAGGACTTACCTTTATCCGAAAAGGTTTTGTTTTTATTTACAAAATTACAAGTATCAAACAAAGGTAAACTGTATTATCTTTTCAAACAGCAGCACAAACGTGAAGAATATCTTACAATTTTACCAAGACAGTTTTACTTACCACTTCTGAAATTTCGTACGTCAAATCATAGATTGCCGGTAGAATTACTCCGTTATAACAAAACTCCATATAATGAAAGAATTTGTATAGAATGCCAAACACTTAGTGATGAATATCATGCAATTATGTCGTTTAAATTGTTTCGAAATAAAAGGAAACAATTGATTCCAGAGTGTTATTATAAGAATCCAAATGTCATCAAGTATAATCAACTTCTTAACACTACACATTTTGAAACACTAAAAAAGTTAAGCTTATTCGTTTCACATATCATGAAATACTATAACTGATTTCAAGTATCATATAAAATTATCGTTGTTTTGCTCATGTTTACTATACCAAATTGCTTTACGATACAGTTTCTAGTCAATGGCATACCTTATTTCGTCACGTTTTCCCCGTGATCTAATTCTCCCAACATTATTTTTTACTCTTCACGCTTTACCCGTGACTCAATTCTTCTAACCTACTTATACGACACGGGCTCGATCGTCTGCACTATTTATACCAATGACATATTTTACTATACATGTTTTTCATTGTTGTTATTTTTTCATCTCTGTTAGATTAATTTTGCTTATTGTAAAAAAACAACAAACGAATAATATTAACAGTTGATAAAAGATATTTATATTTGTGTATGGAAAAAGGTATCAAGAACTTTTTTCACTGGTTTCCCGTCATTCTTTTGTCATATAATGTTAGTAATATCCTGTACATGTATCTATTTTATAGTAACTGGTATGCTTAATTTCTTATAGTACTAATCATTTTGGTTTAACCCACATGTGTTTAAATAATATAGTACATTTATAATGTCTGTTGTCATGTAATTGTGACCATTGACCAAATGAAAAGATTTTGTTTGTTTGTTTATTATTTCCCTTTTTTTTAATTTTCAGCGTCCTGTTACCAAACAGTTACTTATAGGCCTATTACCTGGGCCAACGTTTGCTTCGGTTGCCTTTTGTCTATTAAACTTAAGTCAGATTGTTACATCAATAAAATGAATAGAATGAAAACTCGGCATCTTTAAAATTTCATTTTTATAATTCATCATCCATAAAAAAATAATCCGATTTATCTTATTTATAATATTTTTTGCTATATTTGTTGTTTTTCTTAACTCATAACATAAATCTCAGCAGCATGTAATTCTTTGGCAAGTACTATTGCGATAGGAATAAAGAATTAATTAAAGTTCTGTTAACCTTAAAACATATTTGTAAAGCCTTCCTAATTTGGCTTTTTATAATCAGTTAATTTATACTCATTGAATGATCAATTCTTGCGTTTTGATGAAAAATAGTTTCCACTGAAAAAAGGCCTGAGTTCAAATCATAGCAAAATCTCATGTTTAACATTACCTAAATGAATAAACTACGAAAACTATCCAAATAGATGCATTAGAGTATCATCTCTGTATGTGTGATGTATGAATTCAGGAAACTTATTAAGACAAAACTGATTATATTTATAGATGTTTATTAGTGGAACACTGATATGTAACAAATACAGAAATTAGATTCTATATCTAGACTTGTTAATAGTGCAATAATACCAGGGAGTCAAGACCGTAGAAATATTTTATTGAAGAAAGTTTAAATGGATTTAGGTAGTTATACTATAATCCTTTCCCGCCAACATTTGTCAATATCGTAAAAAATCGGTCATTTCCGAAACGTTATTTTTTCAATAATTATAAAAGTGTTTCTTTCTTTTAATTATATTTTCTATTCGTGACAATGCTGGATAAGACAAATAGATTTAGATATAAATTGTAGCTTATTAATAATCATTACTGATTTCAGCTCCTGTAAATTTATCTTAAATGCAGGTAAACGGTTTAATAATTGGTTATGGGTGTTAATTGGAATGGCTTTTGACTTCTTTCAGTGTTCACCACCAGGTAAGAGACCAAATAGTAAAACAACCCAGATAAAGTGGAAGTTATATGTCCATACACAACCCGTAAGGCAATTATTGTTGATATACAATATGCAAAAAGGTTTGCACTTGATACAAAACAATTACATCATAAACATAATTGGAACTAGCTTCACATTTTTTTAATTATGTCATTGATGTTGAAAATGTCAATGTTGTTTACTGCTGTCCATGTATATAAGTATATATAATAACTGGTCAAACCCTTGGACTAGTTGTCAAGAACTGTTACTTTGTGATTGTACACACCATCAAAAACATGAAACTATATGGGTGCATGCTACCGAGACCAGTTTGTAACGGATTCGTCAACAAGGATTCATGTCAGGGGAATATCGCGAAACATTGCTGAATCAGAACTTTTAAAAAATAGGAAAGAAATCTGTTCTTTACTTGTAATAATATAAAAATTAAGTTATGATGCTTAGCAAAAGTTAAGTAGTATAATATACTCCATATCAATCGCAAAAACCTAGAAATATCGAATGTATGTTATATTCATTATTGACATTGCATCACATAATAATAATAATAATAATAATAATAATAATAATAATAGCGTTGTTTAAAAAGGTAGGACAAAGAGACTTCTTCATATTCCATTCAATTTTGAATTTTTCATATCTACGGCAATCGTTAATTGTTTTTTCCCTACAATTTATGCATAAGATTATTAAATAATTGTTTTAATCGCGTGTTCCATATGACACTGAATAATCATGTCAACACGCACCCGGCGAAACGCATTAAAAGTTTATGAACCTTAGTTGTTATTACCATATATAAAAATGGCATTATGTCCTTATATGACATGATTCAGCCAAAGAATGTCTAACTTATCAAGTTACGAACAATATTGGTCATATCGGTAAAATTAGAAATATGACGTCCGTTGAAAAACTGAAAATGTGTACGATTGTTACATTTTGCAAATAGATAGGTCATGCTTTTTCAGTTATATACGGAAAGATGACATTAACACAGGAAAATTAAAGTCCATCGGGGAAATCGTTTCCAGCTGGCACAAGCAATTCAAAGACGCCGAACACCGAGATCACAGACAGAAAAAGGCAAGGAAGAAAGCAGAAAATTGACGGGACATTAGTAACTTCAATTGCCAAAGTGATATAAAATAATCGACATTAAGCTTTGGTGGCTGATTTCTTACATTTTTGAACGTCGCAGTGGCAACAACACAACAAAGCGCTAAACAGAGCGTTATCGCCATGTCGTCTTGTCGTCCTGTCTCTAGCAAAACACGTCAAATGGGGCGTTGTCTCGCGGAGTTTTGTCGTGATGACACATTGCCAATCGACTCAAGTAGAAGAATGGGTTTACTGGCTTTTTGATGCTCGCAACAACGAGCCATGCAACAGCACGATAAGAAGTAAACCTTTTGATATAATCCCTATTTGGCGTTTCGCGGCGACCAGACAAGACGAAAAGGCGATAACGATATATGTTGTTTTGTCGCTAGCGACAACGCAACGCGCAAAAGTGTTACAAATCAGCAACCATATTAAGTAGTCCTCGAACTGTCCGGCATCTTTGACGACTGCTTTGGGTTAACTCATTCAGTTTTGGTCCAAAAACGTAAATTTGAGACATTTGTTTTTAACACTATTTTATCATAACTACCATAATAGACGATTAAATTGATATAATGATACACGATAAATATTAGCATTATTTCCCGCGATTTTGTTTACTTAATGATAGCCTGTGCTCAGTAGAAGAGAATACATTTCATTTGATAAACAAATTAAATTACTGTCAATAATCATATGGTTTTAAGAATATAAGATGACTTGTGTAAATAAATATCATACATATTCGTTAACATTATAATTTAATATACGTTGAGCTTCTAGGTTCTTCATAAATTACAAAAAAGCGGAGAGAAGAGCTGGTCCCGGGAATTTTTTTTATAGAAGAACGAGTTAAAAAGTGAAGCCAAAGGGACTCGTTCATTTGTCATTAGAAACGAAACGTTGCACTCAGAATTTGGTAAGGTCATCCAAAGACTGAATTGTTTTCAATAAAATTCGCATGTCATTGAATTTGAAATAATGAAAAAGGTTGATGGTCATCTAATGCGGCCAATATGAAATGTTTTACCACTCCATTTGATTAAACCTGTCTAGGGACGTCATTTGTTAAGTCATTTGATTACCATTCACATTTACAACAACAACCTCAAACTGTTTTTAACGTCCAATATTGAAAATGGTATACGATTTGACAACACCTGCAAATGTGTTCATGCAGCGGTTTAAACGGAATCTAAAATCTGACGCTTTCGAGTCATCCCAATAAAAGCGGCGAAATTTCATTACAGTAGGTAAAAGAATGGGTGAGCTTTAAACGGGAATATAATTACCACATGAAATGGCTTTTTAAGGTGAATAAGAGATCATGTACATACAGGCTGAAGCAGACAACATACCCCTAGATGGATGATAAATATATATGCAGCGATATAGGATTAAATTTATCTAAAGTCTTCTTGTAAAATATGAAAAAATGAAAGAAATAAAAACTGTTTGTTTTTCTGGCTCATACATTACGTAAAGATTGTATGATTTATTACAAAAACATCTAAATAAATTGTATTCAACATTGTAGGCAGTTAACACAGTTTGTTCTGCTTAAAGTTTAAAGAAATGAAAAATATATCGGGGAAAAAGTGAGATTTTGACACGAGCACGTATACTCGTAGTAAACATTTATGTGAGTTCAAAACATGTTTCACAGAATGAAGAACAGATGGAATATTGAGTAGGCACGAGTGAAAATATAACAGCGGGTGTTCAAGAGCGAAATATAGTTTGATCTTAAATGTAAAACACACACATTTTCTATTTGGTTTTGCTATTGATAGTGGTTAAAAACTTTTGACTGATTTGGCCGCACAACTTCATGTTCTGTACTTCATGATGTTATGATATCATGTTCATGTTGAGAAATTGTATCATCAAGTCATATTTCTTTAAAATTTTAAAACGCCGTGGGTAGATATTTATGTGCTTCTCATAAATATGCACATTTTACTAACGACAGAGTGTAATTTAAAGGCAATGCCAATTCATTTATGATCCGCATTCAATTATAATTGGACAACTGTTACAGTGAAACTGTTTGTTAATATAATTTCACTATCTACTAAAAGCATGTAATAAGACAATTTATATGAACAATTCATTATATTTTTTGAATAAATTTATCTGTTAAAACAGCTCATATAAAGTTTACTGAAGAATAATACACAATAATATTCATGGTAAGCATAAACGCGTAGTTACTTGTTAAGAGTAGGCCTATTTGGAAACATATTTATTAATGTGACTGAGTTGTGTCCGACAGGTTGCCTTGGTAGCAGCGAACAAAGTAGATTGCATGATTTGGAAAACATGTAACGGTCTTGCAAACCCACTGGATATAGCAGAAAAGTCATGCTTATCTTATGGTGATAAGGGGACATTATGCTGATGTCTGCGATATTTCCCCACATTATACACTTTCACCCTGCAATAGACATAAAATTAGAAGCTAAATCTAACCAAGGTAATCGTCTTAACTCTGGTGAGCGGCCTTTAGGCCATTTCTGACTCAATAAATGATACAACTGTACCACTGTTGAAATAATTATTAATTATAGTTTATAGCTTCTATAATAATTTTTTTCATATTCATTTGAAGGGCAAAAAGGTAAACAACGAACATCGTCTTACACACGCACACACTTTATTTCATATAATGATATACAAGGTTTAAATACAAACTACTATTTATAATAAGTTTAATTTGGTTTCAACAATAAAATTAATAAAACGACTCTTTTAAAAGGAGCTCCAAAAATCTGAAAACATAAGAAATGCTTTTTTTACACACGTGGCTCTTGAGACGGAAACATCTACACAATTCTTTTAAAAATACTGAGAATTGAAATATAAATCGTTTTTTTCGGGCGATTCTTAGCCATATGTGAGTTAAAACATCAAACGCTATTCATTATACACATTGCTCGATAAACAATTGTGAAAAAAATGAAATGTGCGAACAGATTGAAATTTTACACACAGTTCAGAGCTTTATCAAAAAGTATAAATATAAAAATAGTTTCTGTCCCAACTTGTCAATAAAAAAATAATTCATTTGGAGCCCCTTTTCTGTTCTAAAAGAAAAAATTCACATCAGAGAATAAGGAAGATCTTTGAAATAAAATGTGTATTTTCTTAGTTGTTATACGAAAAACACAATATGTTAAAATAATTGTACAAAAACTCTTTTAATACGACTCTTTAAAAAGGAGCTCCAAAAATCTGAAAACATAAAATGTGTTTTTTTTTCACATGTGGCTCTTGAGACGGAAACATATACAAAAAAATTGAAACAGACTAAGAATTGAAATGTAAATCGTTTTTTCGAGCGATTCTAAGCCCTATGTGAGTACAAAAATCAAACGATTTTCATTTTACACATTGCACGATAAATAATTGTGAAAACAAAACGGATTGTGCGAACAGATTTAAATTTTACACACAGATTCATCAAAAAGTACAAATATAAAAATATTTTCAGTCCCAACTTGTAAATAAAAAAATCATTTGAGCCCCTTTTCTGTTCTAAGAGAAAAAAGTTTTGTTTGTTTGTTTAGGAAGATTTTTCTTAGTTATTATACGAAAAAACAATATGTAAAAATAATAGTTCAAATACTCTTTTAATTATCTTGACATTAATTTTCTTCATTAACGTGACATGGAATTATGATTATATATCATAACTTGTTATAAAGAGAAGCATTACGTGTAGATTATTGCATACAATTAGAAATAATGATGAAATTAGAAACATCGAGGAAGCTATAAGCATACAGGAAATATAAAACATCGAGCAAATAAGAATTTAGAAACTTAAAGATTATAAGAAACGTGTTGGGAAAATAATAAAATGTAATTAGAAACATGGAAATAACTAGAACCAGGAAGAAAATAATAATATGGAAGCAATAAGAAACATGGTGGAAATTGGAAAAATAAGGGAAATTAGAAACAGGGGTGATATAACAATAATGGATTGAACTAGAAACATCGAGGGAATAAGAAACATAGTGAAAAAGAAAGATCGACATAATTAGAAACATGCAATAAACAGGAAGCATAGGGGAAATAGAAAATGTAGGGAATAGATAAGAAGCAAGAGACAAAGTATCTAAATATGTAAAGGTCTTTGTTCTGAATAAGATTATCACACATTACATTACACGTAAAAAGCGGGATTATGAGATGAAGTTCTAAAAAGGTAACATTATAAAACAAATGTTAGAAGTTTAATTACACTTAACATATCACATATATACACTGATAGAAAAACAAACCGGAACGACTGATGAAAAATTATGTTAATTACTGAAACAAAAATGATTCAATTTCAATTTGTGAATAAATAAGGAAATATTATTTTGGAATTTTAGATTTTAAGAACAGTTTAAAATATAAAATTCAAAAAAGAGACAAACGAGACCCCCGGCTATACACAATGCCTATCCCAAACAAATTGACCTAATTTTATAAAAGTATGCTCTATTGCAATGGGTATTTGACAATATCATCAATCATTATCTCCAAAGTAGATAATGATTGAAGGATATTGTCAAATACCCATTGCAATAGAGCATACATTTATAAAATTATGTTTATAATTTTAATAATTAAAATCATTAAATATAATAATAATTTAATAATAATTTGTATATAATTGGTATATAATATAGTAATAATTATTAAATTATGTGTCCTGCAAGACACATGGAAGTCAACGAAAGTGTATAACTTAGCGAAAATCTATGATCTTTGACGGTGACGAATACATTTATTTGCTAACATTTGAAATATAAAATTATAAACTTAAACCAAGTAGTATGCTAACGAAACCCTTGTTTCATTTTTTTCAAACAGCCCAAGTCTACGTATTTTTCACGAAACACATCAACAATAAGAAAAATGGTGATTATTGAATAACCAATCAACAGCCATGCACCTATTTTGTAAAATATACTAACGTATATTATTTAACACATCAACAACAATAACACTACAATAAACAAGTTGTCTTGGACAAAGAGGACATACAGTTATTTGTGTAAAAGCAGCGAAAACTTTTGATTATTACAAGAATATGAACAATGTTCGTCACTAGACCAAATTTCATGCAAAATATATTTTTAATGTTCTCTGTGTAGAAGGTCCTTCTACATAATTGTACATGATATAAAGGAAGTAGGTCAACAAGAGCTCTGCATTGTGAAAATTATTGTACCAAACAACTTTAAAAGAAGATTTCCAAGGAGCAATCCTAGAAAGTAGTGATGTCACTGACCTTAAAGCTTAAGAGGAGATGTTGTTCAAAGAAGTGTGGACCGATGGACTAACGCGCTATAATTTGGATAATTAGATGGCGACTCTATTGTTTTCTTAACAAGCCTAAGTGCAAAAAAAAAAACTTAGCCACCCATGTAAAAGCTGACGGAATGTATGACATTTAAGCAAAAAGGGGCGCCCAATGACGGACATTGAGTGATAACAACATCTCTCCTTGAGAATGATTTGCTCTGGGGACAAACAGTAGAAAATTAAATCATAACATTTAAAATCAATAATATTGTTCCTTCCTCCTTGGTTTATTCTTCTAAAGTCTATCATTTTCTTAGTCAACTTTATTTCTGCGAAGTTATTAAACATACAAATGTAAAGCGGAACATTAACAAGTATAATTTCATTGTATTAAAAGCAATTACAGCACAATGCCTAAAAAAAGGACAAAATCTGATCAATGTATGCTTAAAATATACTTGTATATAAAACACTAAAGTGTATTATGGAAAAAAAAAGTTTTTGTTACTAACCATGGCCTGCTCTTTGTTTTTGGTTTGATGTTATTAAGATCACAACATGATATTTCAATTTCGATTATCTGTGGTTTTGTGTCGGACTTCAAAAAAAAGCGAAGCAACACAAAGCACGGCAAAATAACTTCAAAGTTTACAGCATAAAATCTTCAACATAGTCTTCTACACAGATATTAATATTATCATCTTTTCATTTCATAATATCTTATGCTAGAAAAGAAAACACATATTTGCAAAATGTTCTCTATTCACCAGATTAACCTCTTTTCTATAATACATTTAATTCACAACCTTTTTGTAGTCATGCATATCAATTGTTGACCCCAAACACACAAACGAACACACACACAAGCAAGCACTGACAAACGCAAGTACGAACGTTCAAATCCAGCACACACGCGCATAAATACTCGTATAATGTTGAAAGCAACAATGATTGATTAACAAATAAAAATTGTTACATATTTACAAATATGTCAATAAATTAGCAATATATTCGCATCTTATATAATTTAAACAGACAACACAACGCTAAAATCATTTGCATTGTAATTTCAAGAGCAAAACACCCAACTAGATGATGTCAATGACTATGGTTTCAATATACAATCTTATTTATTCAAACACGCCATCTGTTACATTTATAAAAAATATCATTCATTTAATATAAGCCTGTCTTTATAACAATAAATACTGAACAATTTATGATTGTTTCAGTGATCTGTATTAAATGTTGACACATACATTGTTATGCAATATACATTTTATTAAGATATTGCTTTCAATATGTTTGACTTTATGAATGATAAATCGTGTCCTAAATGTAAAATAATTATCTGTAAAGGAAATCACAGACTAAACTTCAATTGGCAGTGACATAAATATTTCATCAAAGTAAATAACAGTATATCTTTTATTAAATTTATCATTTGATTATACAAAAATCTATTTTTTTAAATGGTTATTATTTCAAGTTTCGTATAAACATTATTTTTGATTGATGAAATCATCTTAATATCCTTTCAGCCCAACATTTAAGAGTATAGCCATATTCAATAAGCTACCTTAATAGAAACTTAATAGTCGTATCCTTAATACGTTGGATATATCTCCTGTACTAAAATTACACCTCATGCAAGTGCCCATTTAATAGCTATAGGAATGTAAAGAAGTAGCTGAGTAGTTGAATTAAAACAATAATACGTTCAATAAGAAATATGGTGTTATCTTTTAAGATTCAAATTTATTTTTCTAGATACAGTTTTGTTTTATCTTTATGATCCAAACTTAAACTTAAGAAAATCAATTGCTTCTTTTAAAATCTACTTACATCTATAAAATATGAAGATATTGCAAAACAACTGTTTCTTGCATATAATGTTTCGATGAAATTGAAAGGAATTGATTTTAATCCCTGCCACTATATTAGGAATTAAGCAGAATATATTTCTGAGAGGCTTTGTAATGCGTGTGATTCTGTGATTTCATACCAGGATGTGGGTATATCATTGAATTCATACCCGTAATACTTATGTAGCCTTTCTTTATAGTTTGCCACAAACCACATCCAATATTTGGAAGTGTCATGCATATTAGCTGATGGGGCTATATACCATTCTTTTAAGACAGTTTTATAATCTTTGTAACGATGTGACTGTTCATCACAATTTTGTTGTTTTTCTGAATTACATTTATAATCAAAGACACAGCATTTATGCGTTTCATCTGATTGTATGCGAAATTCGCACGACGGCAAAGTAGCAAATAGAGTCTTCGTAGAACGAACGCCTATGCAGCATAACGGACGATGTTGTACACAGTTGTGTTCAGATCCTTTGTGGTCTTCACTTTTAGCACATGGCTCTCCACAGAACGCACACTGTTCTGGACATCCCCATATTTTCTGTATTATACGCTCTATAGGACTCGAATTTGACCATTGAACAGAACTGCTATCGACCTCATAAAATCGGCATAAAACGCTTTCTTCTGTTTTCTTTAAACTGTTTAATATTTCATTAGTAAAAAATTCTAAATTTTGAATGTATTCTGTTTCGTTCTTCATACTCCTAAACCTATCTGTTGAAATAGAAAAGTCTGAAGCTTCCATAAATGTTTGGAATGATTTTACCCATTGGTCGGTAGGAAGCTTTTGAAGTTTCTCAAATTTTTTGAGTACTTTACGTACACTCGTATTTACTTCAAGAAACATATTTCGTACTAGTAATGTGGACAATTTTGAGTATAAGTTTGACTCTTGTGCAAATAAATACTCATTTGCTTTAAGTGTTACCCATGTGCTTGCATAGTTCTTTGGAGCCTGTATGTACGTGATGAAATCTTCGAAGATGCCTTGTTTTAAAAGATCAGTACATATTTCAATAATGGCTCTATTTTTCACAGAAGGTAGATTGGTATAAAGTTCATCCGTTACTTTATTCGGAAGCGTTTGTAATGTCCATTCCTCTGCAAAACTGTCTATGATATTGACAAAAAGCTTTGCGATGGTATCTTCAGAATGACGATTGCGTAAGTGAGCTTCAAATCTTATTTTTTGTTGTGCTCTGTATTTTTCGAGACAAGCAGCAGCACCATAGGTTTTAAAATAGTTTTCATTGTGCTTCTCAAACACAGAATGAGCATGTCTGCCGACATGAACATACATCTTTACATAAAAATGCTTCTGAAACTTATATTCTATATCCCCTTTTAAAATATCGTTTATATTACTTTCTAAGTCATGCATAAGTTTGTTCACAGACATTTCTGTTATTTCTTCTCTGAGTTGACAACAATGCTGTATCTTAAAATCAACTGTTTCAAAGACCTGGTTAACTTTTGTTTCAATGTAACTCATCACATTTGTACCACCATACATTATTTGCTTTCCCATTTGAGTCCATGTAAAATTGATATCTTTTTCATCAATACCCGTGTGTTTGAATGATCCCTTTAAATTTGTTAAATTTGGCAAAGGTGTCAAGTTTTCACTATGTTTCAAAACTTGTCTTATTATCTGGGAATGTTTCTGAAATTTATTTATAAGATATGTTTCAAAAATATCGCGCATTGGCTTTCTTTTTTTCTCTACATTAGAAGTAGTAGTATTTACCTTCTTAACAAAAGACTGCCAAATTCTATTGAAAAAAAGTTCATTTATGTCTTCATTGCTTAACATTTGACCCTCATATTCGTTCGCAACTTGCATAGACATTCTTCGAAGCTCCTCTTCATGTTTCTCATGACAGGTTACGGTCAAAATTTCTATTTCCCTTTTATCAAGATCTTTCTTTATTTGGTCTTTTACAGTTTGTTCCAGTTGTTGACACTGAAAGTCAAAACTTTGTTTTTGGCTCGTTTGCCACTGTACAATAATATCTTTGTATTTGTCATTTTCAAAATATTTATTGATTTCTTCCTCGCTTCTTGTTTTTTCTTCAAGAAGAAGATTATTTACATTTTTATTAACTTTGTTAGCTGCCGTATATAAATTTTCTTCCTGTTCACAACTTGCAAAACTCTTTTGTGAAATCTTTATCAATTCATCTCGAATCAAGCTTTCAATCCGCCAAAGTTGATTTTGAACAGCATGTTCCATTGCCATGTAGGCTTTGATTTCAATGCTGTTTTTAAAGGAAAATACAAAGTTCTCATTAAGAACACCTTTCCATATATTATGAGCATGTTCAGTAATATCGCTTAAAGATTTGTATGATTTATCTTTCATCGTCATGGCTTTACTCAAGATACTGGATTTAATATCTATTACCCTTTCACTATATTCTGTATTTACTCTAGCCATTGGAGGATTGCCTTGCCACAGATTTTTAAGATACCATACTTGTGAATTTAAATCAAATTCAATAACCTGATTGAAGGTAGTTACATCTCTAATATTTTCGCTTTCTGCTGATTCCTTAGTCATCTCATCCAGAGTTTTAATTAATTTACTCAGACCGCTCATCAAATTTTCGGACGCAGAAGTATCTGTTACATTTTGATGGATGAAAGAACAGCTTTTCTTTAAGTCTAATTCTTTGTTTATCATTTTAAATCTCAGAAATGCATGAACGATTACTTGAAGTATATCCCGTATTTCGCATGTATTTTCCCCCATTATATTAATCAGGGTTATATCTCCTATTCCGGTTATTGCAGTTGCTAACTCATTATCATGTTCATGTTGAAAATGACTTAATTCAGGTGACCTTAGCCCTTCTGTGTCAACAACAAGAATGAAATTGTAATCCGATTGTGATTTATCTTTGAATTTAGCAGTATCTACAGGTATCAGTTTTGCATGGATACCCCTTGTACACCTTCCGGTTCGGGTTGAAAACTGACAACCAAACATAGTATTTAAAAATGTGGACTTTCCAGAGCTTTGTAACCCCAATACGCGAGTGCAAGAACCTTGCCTGCTCCAATGTATTGATCAACTTCCTCGACTACTGCTTTTATCCATTTATAAGGCATATAAAAGCTTTCTCCATCTATTAGTTCTAATTGGTGTCCATGAGCGACAAGACGACCAATAATATTTGCCATTTGGCATAATGGTGGCAATTCTAATGTAGCGAAGTCTTTTTCTAGCTCTAGGATTGTCTCATTTATATGTCCTATTTCAATAAAAAAATGTTCAATAGAAAATGATGCTTCATCTATCTTCTTTTCTTTTTCTGCTATGGTATTTTCTTGCTTTACTATATCGGATTGATTCGGTTTTTCATTGCTTTTAAGAAGTTTTAATTTTCTCCAAGCTTGTCGATGTTCGTTCATTAATTGAGGCAATGATCGTCGCTTTTCTCTTTCGATATAAAAATGTAACCAACAAAGAAAATACTTCAGTATCTGAAGATTATTTTCATACTTTTTAAGCATGCAAGTGAAAAGTTTAACTGATTGTGTAATGGACATTATTTGAGTTTCTCTGACGGTTTTAATTTGATCATCAATGGCGTTGACACCTTCCAAGCCTTTTGTCCTTTCCCGCTCTTTGATCAGTTTTCCTAATTCTTTTGAATATTTACTATGAGCAGGTGTCAGAGTTTGCTTCCAAGAACACGATAAGCCCTCATCATTCATTTGCTTAATCATTTCCTTTGATTTCTGCTTACCTATTTGACAGTTTTCATCATCTTCATCTATTCTTATTTTTATTTTGGCTTGGCGTAAGCGTTCATGATATGATTTAGTGCAATTTAGCTTCAAATGATCTGCTATATGTACTGATATAAAGGAGACCATATCGACAGCGTTTTGTTCAACATTTCCTTTATATGTACTCAATACACGGAGATTTATGTTTGGTTTTTGTTTCGAAACATTTGCCTTAAACTTATTTATTTCTTTTACAGTTTCTTGTGTAATGGGATTTGCAATAATTAAAATTACTGACGAAAATTTCAGGAGAACATCAGTTAAATTTCTACACTTTTTACAAATAGTTTCAATGTCAACTATAATGCCGAGAGTATCTACAAAGGTTGAAATAAAGGTTTGAATTTCTGCATCAAAATGATGTTCTAAATCACCTCTTAAGTTCAAAAATGTCATTGCTTCCTGAAATCTATCCTGTTTATTTCCAATTAACGGCAACCAAAACATTTCAACTAGTCCATTACTGAGTTTTCTTTTTGTCATTCCAGACGGAGAGTCAGAATTGAAAAACGTTTTGCATCCTTGATCCGAAAGGAGACTATTAATCAATTTTGATTTTGAATAGCGGGGTCGACCCAACCTTCCAAAAGCTATCATTTTTGTTGGAAAATCAAGAATGTCAATTTCTTTACATTGGGCATCACTGTTTCCAGCATTTTTTTGCTTATTTTCTATTGCTAAAGATCGCAAAGGCCAAACTGAAAGTACTGACACTTGCGTTCTTTTAGTTTCCCAATATTTGTACAAACATGGTACAGCGATTTTACAAATATATAATTTTTGTACCACGACTTGTTTCAAAAAAGGATCACAACATTGGAAAATGATAAAAAATGCATCTAATGGGCTTATATCTTGTTTATCGTCAAGTTTGTCAGATATACAGCTCAAAGTATCTTCTAAGTCAATGCCGTTATTTAAATCATGTTCATTTATCACTGATATATCCCTAGATTCACTATGCGAACTTAGCAATCGTTTTAGGACTAACCACGGGATATCAGTTGAACAAATAGGTTCATTTTCCACCTTATTCCATTCGCTTGAATCTACGGTAACAATGTCTCTGATCGATATTGTACTTGGGTATCTGTTAGTCAACCCAAGTTCTGCTAGCATTTGCCAAAATATCTCTTTGTTAGACCCGACAGTACCTGTAAAATATAAAACCAATCATTAATTTGCTTATTGGTAAGTTCATGTTTCTTCATTATTTAACTATGTTTAATCATTTTTTTTGTTATTTTGCTAGGACTTAGCATCTCCCTCTTTAAGCTTTAAAGAAGTGAGCTATATTGTTTTCATAAAATCTGTCGTCTGTCTTCGGGTCGGTATTTACGCAAACACAACTTTTTCGATCAATAAATACAAACCTCTATCGGCTAAGCCTTCAGTTTGAAGGTTAGTTTAATGTGTACTCTGATCATAACAGTACAGATTAAAAAAATTCAAAAGTCATAATGTGTCTTAATATTATACATGTATGGTAATGTTTTTATTGCCTGTAATTATTAAAAAAGCGTGTTTTTTTCTCTCTTATTTCTTTATAATTCATTAGTTCATTAGGGCATTGCACCCTATTTTAAAAAGACTCGACGCAAACAATAGCACTATTAAACTCAATAACTTTGGCTTATTAAGTGCAATAGTGAATGCACAAAATTATACTTTTTATAAATATGTGAAATTAGCTTTAATTTTTTTCCCAGTATTTGGAATGACTTGGACAATGTACTAAAAACTGGTGTCCATGAACATCTCACTTAACAAACTGTACTGTGGTCCTGTTAAGGGTGCTGACATACAATCAAAGTTATGAGATGTCCAATACGAGAAGATTTTCAGTATGCATTATACACAACATGCTCTAGATAATATTGAAAGCTTATGAAAGTTTGCTAGCCTAAAAGAGAAAGGCATAGTAATTAAATCTTAGAGTACGAAATAATGACTTTTAGTTTAGAATTTGATTAACTATAAAAGATATTGGTCGTCTAGGACAAAAAATTGATTCTCCATAAACGTTTACTTAATGTTGTATTTCTTTGTTTCATTAATATATATTCGACAGCTCCTTTTTCATTTTATTTTTTCACAATACAAAAAAATTATGCATTTACATCAAATCTATAGAGATATACGTGTATAGAGGTTTCAGGCTCTAAAAGGATTTTAAAGAAAGATATTCAATTGTATCTTGTTTATATTGTACAAGGTAATTAATCCCAGAACTTTTTAACATATCATTAGAAAATAATTCCCTTTCAGAGATAATTATATTGCAACATATAGGAGAACAAACATTTATCAAAGTATTGCAAGCAATACATAAGTCCACTTCCGGTTAGAACCCCAGCAACATTCTGAAGGGCCATTGGTCATTGAATTATGCCATTGAATGAAAGAATGAATGACATGAATGAACTTAAATGTTTTGAGTCCTTAGTTTGCTATATCTTAGTTATGTGTTAAGTTTCCCTGCCTAGTAAGGCAATTCTAAAAGAGATAATCAAAGATCCAATTTGCTCAGGATAAAAATGTATAACTTATGTTTCAACTTTACTCTTTTTTAAGTAAATGTGTTGAAAAGGTCTTTAAATGTGATCTTAGGAATTAATTTTTAGGAACGGACAGAGAGACAAACTGACGGAGACACTGTGGATAAATCTTTAAACATAGCTGGTTGTTACCAGACAATAACATTTAATAAAAGCAAAATTCTTAAACCATTTATAGTCACAAAAAGAAAAGTGAAAAAATAAAGACTTTCAAATATATCATTTAAAGTAACAAAGAAGAAAATTAAAAAAATGGAAAATAATCATGGAAACCCATGTCTTATAAATCTTATCACATATGAAGAAGGTTTTGATAATGAATGTCTATTTTAAATTTTAGGTAAATCCATTGAAAAGAATAAGTAAGTAAGGAGTATATAATTCTTATATGTATATTTTTGTGCTAGAGTTGTAAACCTTGTTACATATGATGTGGTTGATAATCAGAAAATATATTTGAAGTTTAAAATACCTTAAGAAATAAAGAATTTATAGAGACAAAGCGTAAAAAAACTGGAATCTGAAATGTTGACGAGGTCTACGACGCTTTGTGAGAAGGACAGCTCTCAATATACTCCCTATATAAAAGATGAAAATGATTACTATAATCTCCACAAGTTTCATTAAAATGTTTTCGGTACTTTTTGAGTAATCACAAATGTTGTTATAGTTTCCATATTCTAGCCTATTAGCAACAAAATTTATCAACATAGCAACAATAGACGTGCATAATCTCCAGAATGCAATCTACACATATTTCAAGTTTCATATAGATATTTTCAGTTTATGTGTTAAATTAGCCATAATTATAGTCTATTTGTTGCCATGGCCACCAAAGTGTTCAACATAGGAAAAACAGAAAAAAGACGTGCATAATCTCCAGACTGCAATCTATCCATATACCAAGTTTCACAAAAAATATTTTCATCAGTTTTGCGTTATCGCAGGATTCAGTTTTGTGGACCGACTGACGGACGGAGGGAAAGACGGATGGATGGACAGACGAACGGAGGGTTAACCATAAATTCCCTCCGGTCAAATCGGTAAGGGACTTATTACTAATATGATATTGTTACTTCACCTAATTTAGACCTTTCAACATGTTCAACATGTTCAACAAAATAATAAATATTTTAAGTGAAATTTAATCTTAACAAACTTTCCAGTATGTTCAGGATGACAAAGAAAATAGACGCAATATTAAGTAATACTTAATCGATAAGATTACACATTATTATTGATGTTTAAGTATTTAGTTCTATACAAAAATTGATTTGATTAAAGTCTCTAAATGTATCACACTGAGAGTTCTCAATTTTTATATTCAGTATTTTAAATAAAATCAAGGATGTTATAATGTCTCTTATGTATCTTCAAGATAAGAAACTAGTTTGGTATTTACTTATATTTCATTTAATACAGTTTTAAGGCTTTAGGCAATACTAGCTGATATAACGGAGATGTTTTATCTTTTCTTAGAAATTAGAATTATTTGATAGCATAGTTTTGGCAACGTATTCCAAATGATGTTCCAAGGTAAAGTTTGTGAAAAGACAAGTCTATGAGTTGAGTTCTAAAGATCCGTATTGTATTGTTACCCTTTACAATCAATTGCAGCTCTTTTATCTATAAGTAATTACATATCATTCGAATATAAAAAATAGTACATATGAATTTTCACATGTTATCAATATATTTAAATTTTGTAGGAACCGCTGACTGTTATAGACATAATTATCGTTCTAACAGATAATGTCTAATACCATCATTAAATCAACAACAGCAACAAAATTGTATTCTTGTGTGACTATCATTAAAAATTAAAACAACGGCATTAAAACAAGAAACAAACACATTGTCTGAAAAGATATTGAATGAAATTGTTTAAACCCAGACAGTGTGAATAAATAACCATTTTTCTTCATTTCTACCCGAAAGCAGGGCATTCACATAGACAGGAGTTTCAGCACATGGCAATAATGACAGAAGACTATAACAATTAGTTTGCTTACTAGTTCCGTGTAAAAAATCCGATTTTTTTATCACATTTTGTAGGCGCAGTTTTTGCACGTGTATCAGTTTTGGTCTTAAATAACTGTAATTGAAACATTTATCTTTCCAAATACCGCATACCGTATAAGTGTGTTTTTTCTGCGGGCTCCAAATTCTGCGGTTTTTCCAAATTTTGGCATGTTTTTATTTCTACGGACTTTATTTCTGCAGCACATTCTTTGGACAAAACATGATATAAAATCTGCGAATCTTCTTATCAAAGTTTAAGTCACATTACTGTACTCTTTTTATTTGATGTTCACATTCGCATTTGTTTATCGTCGCACCCGCAAAACTGTATAGTGATTACAAACCATTATATTGTTTGCTTGCAAACAAATATAACGTGAAACAAAAGAAAAGTATGCATCTTTTGATCAGCGTGAAATGAGGTGTGCAAAGTATACCCCAGTAGTGTCTTTAATATGATATAATTGATAGAAGTTTAACGTAAATTAGATTACATTAGAAAACATATTAGAAATATTCTGCGGTTTTTATTGCTGCGGTACTAATACTGACCGCAGAATACGCAGAAATAAAGTCACCGCAGAAAACTTATACGGTATGCTACTGTTCTAACTCAGGATAATGTATCAACCTGTTGTTTGTGAAGATTCTTTTAATGATTTTGATCCTTGCCTTCTTCTGGCAGGTGTAGCTTCTGACTTGACCTTGACCCCTGTAAAAAAAACAAAAAAAAACATTTACATTCTTTTACTTTTTCAATGTTGATTTAAGCGCCATTTTGAGTAAGTCTCTCTCTCATAACATCATCCGGAAAAAAATCGCAGATTCAGATGGTTTTTAATTTAAAATTTGACGATTTCCGTGTTTAAATGTTTTGCTTTAGCCGGTGATAAGGAGCGTTGCCATTATCGTTCATTTACTGGCTCAATCAAACCGAGCCTGCAACATTTCCAATTTTGTCGTTGTTTTTTTTTGCGTTCTTTACAAATTCCAATTTTCTCTATTTTATTGCCACATCGGTGTTACTTGTACCGTGTGGAAGCCGTAAAATGTCGGCTCTTACATATGATAAAATATTTTATTTTTCTGATCCTTGACATCATTGTTGTGTATGCATGTTTGAGGTATTTTTGTGATATTTTTAGTTCATTCTATTTCAACCGTTCTTAACTGACGCGGTTCGAGTTTTTCTACTTGAATACTTTATAATCACCCTTAGGATATGGTGCCTGATTATTTTTCTCTTTTTTAATTGCCTTTTAACGTCTTATCTGTGATATGCAGGTCTCATAAAACCCTTTCAAAATTCCATTTTGTTTAGTTCCACCAATTGTTTTCTTCTTTTGCATTAATTTTTATCGGAGGTAATACGAAATAAATGTTGATATTTCAAGTCACTTTTATGTATACTAAAGACAAATGGTATTATATCCTTTGGTTCATTAAAACATAATAGTTTATAAAAGTAGAATTTTATTTTTATATATGAGGGGTTTACATTGGTTGGCGTCTGAGCATCTCTTGTCTCTAGCAGGTTAAGTGGTTGTAATCGTCCTGTCTTATCAAATCAAATCATGTTTCCGGTTTAGGCACCAAATGACCTTTATTATGTTGATTCGCCGTAACCCCCCCCCCCCAAAAAAAAAAAAAAAAATCAATTAATGTACGAAATATATATCGACTATTACATATGTCATGAAATGAATTATGGCAAAACATCCCACCTTTTACTTTATATATAATGAAATGTATTTATATGTGACGTTTGACCGAAAAAGGTGTCCGTACGTTAATTCAAAAAAATGTTTTTGATGTCCTTACGAGAGGGCGGAAACGATTGGCGCTTAATATCGAGAATACTAATTAAGTAGCATTAAGCAAAAGATCGGTGGGGACATTTTGAATCGAGTTAAAATATTTATGTTATGCGTGACCAAAAATATACATCTTGGCGTTGGAAACAAGCTTCTATTGGTCTTTGTTTGTTTGTTTGATTGGGTTTACGTCACAATGACACAGTGACACAGTATATGTCATATGGCGACGATACAAAGACCTCAGGTGCATTATTCAAAGCACGAATGGGCACATGAGTAGAACCACCGACGTTCCGTGAGCTAGCTTGATAGCTTCCTAACATAGAAGAATCCAAAGTCCCTGTCGGGATTCGAACACAATGCAGTGAGGGGAAAGAAATTTTAAGTCAATTATCTTAAACAACTCGTCCACGGACGCCCTTTCTTTGGCTCTAATACTTCCATGATACACGTTGTCTGATATAGGAAGCATATATCAGATATTTTTAAGAGAATGATCTGCAAAAATGATGACAATGAATGTCTATTTTAAATTTGAAGTAAATCCACGGAAAAAATGAGTAAGAAACATTTAAAGTTTAAGGAGGAGATAATTCTGGATATATGGACGCTAGATTTATAACCCTTGTCATTTAATTATGATTTGTGAGGTTGAAGTTAATGCTTTGAGAAATGAAAAAAGATTGAATTAAATAAATAGTTTCTACAAAAGGAAACTTAGTTCAAGGGGGGACATAATTCTGTAAATAGTCAAGCTAAAGTATTTAACCTTTTCCCAAATCACTTGAGTGATAGTAAAACACGCACACGCACACGCACACACACACACACACACACACACACACACATATATATATATATATATATATATATATATATATATATGTGTGTATGTGTGTGTGTGTGTGTGTATGTATATATATATAAAGTTTGAAGTAGATACATTAAGAAATGAAGAAGTTATATAAAAATCATCATTTTGTACATGAAAATTCTAAGTTCAAGGGGGCTGACTTATTTTTTTGTACTTGAATTGTAAACCTTGCTACATATGAAATTGTTGATGATCAGAAAATATATTTGAAGTTTAAAGTAAATACCTTAAGAAGTAAAGAATTTATAAAGTAAAAGCGTAAATAACTTGAATCTGAAATGTTGACGAGAACGACGACGCTTGGTGAGAAAACAGTTCTCAATATACTCCTTATAATACAGATTAAAATGATGAGTATAATCTCCATCCATGCATTATTTAAGTTTCATAAAAATGTTTTAATTACTCTTGTTGTAATCACAAATATTGTAACGGTTATATTTCCCAAATTCTAAGACTATTTGCTGCCATAGGAAAAGCAACAACATTTTTCAACATAATAAGAAAAGAAAAAGAAGTGCATAATCTCCAGACTGCCATACCCATATTTTAAGTTCACATAAATATTTTCAGTACTATTTGTGTTATCACCGTGTCCAGTTTATGTGTCAAAATAGCCATATTTTCAGTATTTTTGTTGCCATAGCAACCAAAGTTTTCACCTTAGGAAGAAAGAATAAAGACGTGCATAATCTCCAGACTGCCATCTATCAATATACCAAGTTTCAGCACCTTTTACATGATCGCAGGATCCAGATTTGTGGACGGACTGACGAACGGACAGGCGGAAGTTCTGACGGCACAGTAATAATAAGGCTACTCTGTTATTATCTCTATTGCTCTTTTTAGCCACGCAAAAGAAAAAAGCCACATAAAAGCATTACGAAATAAATGACGTCAAGGAGAAAGAACAGTTATCTATTGTCTCTCTAGCCACATTATTACTGTCCCGTGAGAGCGGACTGACAGACAGATGGACAGACGGACAGAGGGTAAACCTATAGTCCTCTCCGGTTAAAATGGTAGGAGACTTATTACTAAAGTAACATTGTTACTTCTTTCGACAAAATAATAATTCAAGATATTATTTGCGTGAAATTTTATCTTAAACTTTCCCAGTATGATCAATATGATAAACAGCAAAGAACCAGACCAGAAAGTGAGTAACGTAGCCGTTTGCCCAGTAATGACATGCTCCGCTCTTAAGGGAAATAAAAAAACAATATCACTCAGTTGATATCTAAAGAGAAACAACTCCTGTTATTTTTATGCTGATGTTCAATAAAGAGTTATACCTCGTGTCATGAATTGTGTGTGCATAATATCATAAGCAAGAAAATTTAACCGTAGGTCATTATAGGTGCTTAAGACAAAAAGCCATGGGTGCAGTACCGGATGGACCAAGCGCCAATTAAGGAGACTAAACATAAATCCTGATTAGGCAGTAGAGACACATAATTGCCCAATACATTGTATGTCAGTAAAACCCCTTTTTGCATTATATCATTGTGTTCTCAAATTAAGAGCGACATTACTTTTAAAAAGTTGTCGCTCGGAACTGAGTTTGGTTGCATTTAATTGTTACTTGCCTAGAAAATATATCAGTTAAGGTTCAATGTATGTATAAATCTGTACTTTTTGTTTTTATCTATGATGTTATATCTTCCCAGAAAGAGGAAGAACTTAACTGGCGTTTAAGAAATAAATTATTATAGTTTCCATATGCTGGTTGCAAAAATAACGTGTTTTGACATCTCTATGCTCATTTTATATAATAGATCAATTGTTGCTTATATGCTGGGGTTAACGAATTTATTGTAAATTTGAAATCTTCATTCAAATTGGGTTCATTCTTTTTCTCTTAGCAGAATATGATAAATATGCTCTTAGAATATGATCATAAACTTCTCTGTATCTCTTCTTTTGACTGCTTATTTTCTATTATTTTTAAAGGCTGGACAGTGATTTCTTCTGTCTGGGCTAGGTGTCTACTGACTTACAAATTCATCGACTGATAGCAATAAAATAACGCTACAATTAACGTATCTTCGGAAGCAGACAGTGGAAACCACCTATTTCAAGCATTGAGTAAACTGGAAGTGAGCAAAATTCACTCCAATTTGTTGGATATTGTTCATGCGGCTTAATGAAGTCAGTTAAAACACCCTCATGAATTTTATGTGCACTGTCTGCAAAATATTTATCAAAAATTGGTCTCAATATTTACTAATTCTTGATCGATAAGGTCACACTTAATTATTGATGTTAAAGTATTTAGTGCTTCTCTATACATAATTTAATTTATAACACGTAAATTTTAGAAAAATTATAAATGTCTCTAAATGCATCACACTGAGAGTTCTCAATTACTTTATTCGGTAATTTAAATTAAATCAACGATGATATAGTGTCGCTTATGTATCTTCCAGATAATAAACTTGTTTGGTCTTTACTTATATTTTATTTAATACAGTTTTATTGCTTTGGGCAATGCTAGCTGGTATAAAGGAGATGTTTTATCTTTTCTTAGAAATTAGAATTATTTGATAGTTAGTATATTTTAGCAACGTATTCCAAACGATTTTTCAAGGTGGAGTTTGTGAAAATGACAAGTCTATGAGTTGAATTCTAAAGATCCGTATTGTATTGTTACCCTTTACAATCATTTGCAGCTCTTTTATCTATAAGTAAGTACATATCATTCGAATATAAAAAATGGTACATATGAATTTTCACATGTTATCAATATACATGTACATGTATTTAAATTTTGTAGGAACCGCTTAATGTTATAGACATAATTATCGTTCTAACAGATAATGTCTAATAGCACCATTAAATCAACAACAGCAACAAAATTGAAATTGTATTCTTGTGTGACTATCATTAAAAATCAAAACAACGGCATTAAAACAAGAAACAAACACATTGTCTGAAAAGATATTGAATGAAATTGTTTTAACCCAGACAGTGTGAATAAATAACCATTTTTCTTCATTTCTACCCGAAAGCAGGACATTCGCACAGACAGGAGTTTCAGCACATGGCAATAATGACAGAAGACTATAACAATTAGTTTGCTTACTAGTTCCTAGTAAAAAATCCGATTCCTTTTTATCACATTTTGTAGGCGCAGTTTTTGCACGTGTATCAGTGTTGGTCTCTGAAATGGAATATGAATGTAAACTATGATAATTCTATGAAGATATGAAATGTAACGTAAACTAGTGTTATATAAATTGAATGCAATGACTAACGATGAGAATATTATGTCTCAAAATTAGAATATATATTGGGACTTAAATAACTTTAATTGAAACATTTATCTTTCCAAATACCGCATACCGTATAAGTGTTCTTTTTTCTGCGGGCTCCAAATTCTGCGGTTTTCCCAAATTTTGGCATGTTTTTATTTCTGCGGACTTTATTTCTGCAGCACATTCTTTGGACAAAACATGATATAAATTCTGCGACACTTTCAAAAATTCAAAATTCAAATCACATTACTGTACCCTTTTTATTTGATGTTCACATTCGCATTTGTTTATCGTCGCACCCGCAAAACTTTATAGTGATTACAAACTATTATTATATTGTTTGCTTGCAAACAAATATAACGTGCAACTAAAGAAAAGTATGCATCTTTTGATCAGCGTGAAATGAGCTGTGCAAAGTATACCCCAGTAGTGTCTTTAATATGATATAATTGATAGAAGTTTAACGTAAATTAGATTACAATAAAAATGTAAGACAATTATTTAGCAGTATAAGGGTTAAAATGGTATGAATGATTTATTGGTAAACAAACCTTTTGAAATACCGGCAAACACTAAATATGATGTTTAAATAC
Source organism: Ruditapes philippinarum (assembly GCF_026571515.1). Classification (NCBI taxonomy): domain Eukaryota; kingdom Metazoa; phylum Mollusca; class Bivalvia; order Venerida; family Veneridae; genus Ruditapes; species Ruditapes philippinarum. The sequence continues at coordinate 74,746 of NW_026858909.1, forward strand.
CTTTAGTCATAAATTGGCATAATTTATAATAAGTGCATCCTTACAAACACAGATTACATACTTAGCTGACAGCAATTTCATACAACTTGATGACTGTTAGTCATTATTACTTGGGACAAAACAGCCCATAATGTAGGACACATATCGTTACAGGTTAGAAAACATATGAGAAATATTCTGCGGTTTTTATTGCTGCGGTACTAATACTGACCGCAGAATACGCAGAAAAAAAGTCACCGCAGAAAACTTATACGGTTATGCTACTGTTCTAACTCAGGATAATATTTCAACCTGTTGTTTGTGAAGATTCTTTTAATGATTTTGATCCTTGCCTTCTTCCGGCAGGTGTAGCTTCTGACTTGACCTTGTCCCCTGTAAAAAAAACAAAAAAACATTTACATTCTTTTACTTTTTCAATGTTGATTTAAGCGCCATTTTGAGTAAGTCTCTTTCTCATAAAAACATCCGAAAACATATCGCAAATTCGAATGGTTCTTAATTTGAAATTTAACCATCTCCGTGTTTAAATGTTTTGCTTAAGCCGGTGATAAGGAGCGTTGCCATTTTCGTTCATTAACTGGCTAAATTACACTGAGCCTGCAATATTTCCAATTTTGTCGTTTTTTTGGCGTTCTTTACAAATTCCAATTTTCTCTATTTTATTGCCACATCAGTGTTACTTGTACCATGTGGAAGCCGTAAAATGTCGACCCTTACATATGATTAAAGATTTTATTTTTTTGATCCTTGACATTATTGTTATGTATGCATGTTTGAGGTATTTTTGTGATAATTTGTTCATTCTATTTAAACCGTTCTTGATGCGGTTCGAGTTTTTCTTCTTGAATACTTTATAATCACCCTTAGGATATGGTGCCTGACTATTTTTCTCTTTTTTAATTTGCCTTTTAACGTCTTATCTGTGATATGCAGGTCTCATAAAAATCCTTTCAAAATTCCATTTTGTTTAGTTCCACCCATTGTTGTCTTCTTTTGCATTAATTTTGATCGGAGATAATACGAAATAATTGTTGATATGTCAAGTCACTTTGATGTATACTAAAGACAAATGGTATTATATTTTTTGGTTCATTAAAACATAATAGGTTATAAAAATAGAATTTTATTTTTATATATGAGGGGTTTCATTGGTTGGCGTCTGAGCATCTCTTGTCTCTAGCAGGTGAAGTGGTTGTAATCGTCCGGTCTTATCATATCAAATCATGTTTCCGGTTTAGGCGCCATATGACCTTTATCATGTTGATTCGCCTTAACCCCCGACCACCCCCCCCCCCCAAAAAAAAATCTATTAATGTACGAAATATATATCGACTATTACATATATCATGAAACAGATTATGTCAAAACATTCCAGCTTTTACTGTATATATAATAAAATGTATTTATATGTGACGTTTGACCGAAACATGGTGTCCGTACGTAAATTCAAAAAAATGTTTTCGAGGTCCTTACGAGAGGGCCGAAACGATTGGCGCTTATATCGAGAATAATAATTAAGTAGCATTAAGCAAACGATCGGTGAGAAACTTTTTGAATCGAGTTAAAATCCTTATTCTGTGCGTGACCAAAAATATACAGCTTGGAGGAGGAAACAAGCTTCTATTGGTCTTTGTTTGTTTGTTTGATTGGGTTTACGTCACAATGACACAGTATATGATGACATATGGCGACGATACAAAGACCTCAGGTGCATTATTCAAAGCACGAATGGGCACATGAGTAGAACCACCGACGTTCCGTAAGCTGGCTTGATAGTTTCCTTACATAGAAGAATCCAAAGTCCCTGTCGGGATTCGAACACAATGTAGTGAGGGGCAAGACGTTTTAAGTCAATTATCTTAAACAACTCGTCCACGGACGCCCTTTCTTTGGCTCTAATACTTTCATGATACACGTTGTCTGATATGGAAGCATAAATCAGATTTCTTTAAGAGAATGATCTGCAAAAATGATGACAATGAATGTCTATTTTAAATTTGAAGTTAATCCACGGAAAAGATGAGTAAGAAACATTCAAAGTTTAAGATGGAGGTAATTCTGGATATATGGACGCTAGATTTATAACCCTTGTCATTTAATTATGATTTGGGAGCTTGAAGTTAATGCTATAAGAAATGAAAAAAAGATTGAATCAAATAAATAGTTTCTACAAAAGGAAACTTAGTTCCAGGGGGGCATAATTCTGTAAATAGTAAAGCTAAAGTATTTAACCTTTTCCCAAATGACTTGAGTGATAGTAAAACACACACACGCACACGCACGCACACACACACGCACCAACACACACACACACACACACACACACACGCACACACGCGCGCACACACACACACACACCAACACACACACACACACATGAATATATATATAAAGTTTGAAGTAGATGCATTAAGAAATGAAGAAGGTATATAAAAATCATCATTTTGTTCATGAAAAATTCAAGGGTGCTGATTTATTTTTTGTACTTGAATTGTAAGCCTTGGTTGATGATCAGAAAATATATTTGAAGTGTAAAGTAAATACCTTAAGAAATAAAGAATTTATAGAGAAAAAGCGTAAATAACTTGAATCTGAAATGTTGACGAGGTCGACGACGCTTGGTGAGAAAACAATTCTCAATATACTTCTTATAATAAAGATTAAAATGATAAGTATAATCTCCATCTATCCATAATTTAAGTTTTATAAAAATGTTTTCATTACTCTTGTTGAAATAAAAAATATTGTAACGGTTATATTACCCAAATTCTAAGTCTATTGGCTGCCATAAGAAAAGCAACAACATTTTTCAACATAAGAAGAAAAGAAAAAGAAGTGCATAATCTCCAGACTGCCATACCCATATTTTAAGTTTCATAAAAATATTTTCAGTACTATTTGTGTTATCTCTGCGTCCAGTTTGTGCGTCAAATTAGCCATATTTTCAGTATTTTTGTTGTCATAGCAACCAAAGTTTTCACCTTAGGAAGAAAGGATAAAGACGTGCATAATCTCAAGACTGCCATCTATCAATATACTAAGTTTCATAAGAATATGTTCAGCACCTTTTACATGATTGCAGGATCCAGATTTGTTGGACGGACGGACTGACGAACGGACAGGCGGAAATTCTGACGGCACAGTAATAATAAGGGCTACTCTATTATTAGTTCTCTATTGCTCTTTTTAGCCACGCAAAAGAAAAAAAGCCACATAAAAGCATTACGGAATGAATAACATCAAAGAGAAAGAACAGTTATCTATTGTCTCTCTAGCCACATTATTATTGTTCTATGAGAGCGGACTGACAGACAGACGGACAGACGGACGGAGGGTAAACCTATAGTCTTCTCCGGTTAAACAGGTAGGGGACATATTACTAAAGTAACATTGTTACTCCTTTACTCAAGATATTATTTGCGTAAAATTTTATCTTAACAAACTCCCAGTATGATCAATATGACAAACAGCAAAGAACCAGACCAGAAAGTGAGTAACGTAGCCGTTTGCCCAGTAATGACATGCTCAGCTCTTAAGGGAAATAAAAAAAACAATATCACTCAGTTGATACCTAAAGAGAAACAATTCCTGTTATTTTTATACTGATGTTCAATAAAGAGTTATACCTCGTGTCATGAATTGTGTGTGCATAATATCATAAGCTAGAAAAAATTAACCGTAGGTCATTATAGGTGCTTAAGACAAAAAGCCATGGGTGCAGTACCGGATGGACCAAGCGTCAATTAAGGAGACTAAACATAAACCCTGATTAGGCAGCAGAGACACATAATTGCCCAATACATGGTATGTCAGTAAAACCCCTTTTTGCATTTTATCATTGTGTACTCAAATTAAGAGCGACATTACTTTTAAAAAGTTGTCGCTCGGAAGTGAGTTTGGTTGCATTTAATTGTTCATTGCCTAGAAAATATATCAGTTAAGGTTCACTTTATGTTTAAATCTGTACTTTTTGTTTTTATCTATGATGTTATATCTTCCCAGAAAGAGGAAGAACTTAACTGGCGTTTAAAAAATAAATGATTATAGTTTCCATATGATGGTTGCAAAAATAACGTGTTTGACATCTCTATGCTCATTTGTTGCTTATATGCTGTGGTTAACGAATTTATTGTAAATTTGAATCCTTTTCAATGTTAAAAGAGATCGTTTAAAAGTAATCCCGGTTGAAATCTTCATTCAAATTGGGTTCATTCTTTTTCTCTTAGCAGAATATGATAAATATGCTCTTAGAATATGATCATAAACTTCTCTGTATCTCTTCTTTTGACTGCTTATTTTCTATTATTTTTAAAGGCTGGACAGTGATTTAATCTTTCTGGGCTAGGTGTCTACTGACTTACAAATTCATCGACTGATAGCAATAAAATAACGCTACAATTAACGTATCTTCGTAAACAGACAGTGGAAACCACCTATTTCAAGCATTGAGTCCAACTGGGAGTGAGCAAAATTCACTCCAATTTCTTGGATATTGTTTATGCAGCTAAATGAAGTCAGTTAAAACACCCTCATGAATTTTATGTGCACTGCCTGCAATATATTTATCAAAAATTGGTCTCAATATTACTAATACTTGATCGATAAGGTCACACTTAATTATTGATGTTAAAGTATTTAGTTCCTCTGTATACATAATTTAATTTATAACACGTAAATTTTAGAAAAATTATAAATGTCTCTAAATGCATCACACTGAGAGTTCTCAATTACTTTATTCGGTAATTTAAATTAAATCAACGATGATATAGTGTCGCTTATGTATCTTCCAGATAATAAACTAGTTTGGTCTTTACTTATATTTTATTTAATACAGTTTTATTGCTTTGGGCAATGCTAGCTGGTATAAAGGAGATGTTTTATCTTTTCTTAGAAATTAGAATTATTTGATAGTTAGTATATTTTAGCAACGTATTCCAAACGATTTTTCAAGGTAAAGTATGTGAAAAGACAAGTCTATGAGTTGAGTTCTAAAGATCCGTATTGCATTGTTACCCTTTACAATCATTTGCAGCTCTTTTATCTATAAGTAATTACATATCATTCGAATATAAAAAATGGTACATATGAATTTCCACATGTTATCAATATATTTAAATTTTGTAGGAACCTCTTAATGTTATAGACATAAGTATCGTTCTCACAGATAATGTCTTATAGCATCATTGAATCAACAACAGCAACAAAATTGTATTCTTGTGTGACTATCATTAAAAATCAAAACAACGGCAATAAAACAAGACACAAACACATTGTCTAATAAGATATTGAATGAAATTGTTTTAACCCAGACAGTGTGAATAAATAACCATTTTTTTGCATTTCTACCCGAAAGCAGGACATTCACACAGACAGGAGTTTCAGCACATGGCAATAATGACAGAAGACTATAGCAATTAGTTTACTTACCAGTTCCGTGTAGAAAATCCTGTTCCTTTTTATCAGTTTTTGCACGTGTATCAGTTTTGGTCTCTGAAATAGAATATGAATGTAAACACTGATAATTCTATGAAGATATGAAACTAGGGATGGCAACGAGTAACCGGTTAACCGAGTCCTCGATCGAACGTCCAAATATCGGTTAACAAAATTGATAATCGATCACTCGGAAAAAATGTATAATTTCTATTTAATTTGCTATTTAGACAGTTTGGTGTATCCAATTAGTTCAGAAATTCGGAGATGTGCATATACCTTCATAAATGCCTGTTAAATGCAATCACAACTTCCTTGCAAAGGTGCGAAAATGATACCATAAATTTAATGAGGCGATCAACAGTTTGACACGCGCACATGTGTTGCTTACGTCATCCGGCCTCTTATGATATTTAGTAACCTTTAATTGTGTAACACAATGCAGTTTGTACCCGTTTGTACTTGTTTAAAGGTAACATTTTTGAAAACAACAAAGGGCCGTTTTGCTTATATGATATCAATAATTAAGGTAGTATTTAGACTCGGTTAAACTTTTGTTGCCGTCGATCAGTCTATTTTATTACAAGAAGAAAAAGATGTTTCAACTGTTAAACATGTTTTAAACTTTATATTGCATTAATTAAAATGTTCTAAAATATAATGTTGTTGATTATTTATGATTAATTTGTCTCCTTTGCAGTCCTATCTATAGTTACAAATTCTATGAATGTAAATAGAAAACGAAAGTAGCATGCGGACGGTGTTGTTATTGTGTGCATTGGAAATCGTCCGAGTAACCGAGTACTCGATCGGAAAAATGACCGAGTACTCGAGTATTGATTTTGGTATTCGTTGCCATCCCTATATGAAACGTAACGTAAACTAATGTTATATAAAATTTGATGCAATGACTAACGATGAGAATATTATGTCTCAAAATTAGAATATATATTGGGACTTAAATAACTTTAATTGAATGATTTATCTTTCCAAATACCGCACATGCTACTGTTCTAACTCAGGATAATATTTCAACCTGTTGTTCGTGAAGATTCTTTTAATGATTTTGTTCTTTGCTTTCTTCCGGCAGGTGTAGCTTCTGACATGACTTTGTCCCCTGTAAATAAAAAACATTTACCTTCATTTACTTTTCAATGTTGATTTAAGCGCCATTATGAGTAAGTCTCTCTCTCATAACAGCATCCGGAAAAGTATCGGATGGTTCTTAATATGAAATTTAACCATCTCCGTGTTTAAATGTTTTGGTTAAGCCGGTGATAAGGAGCGTTGCCATTACCGTTCATTAACTGGCTCAATCAAACCGAGCGTGCAACATTTCCAATTTGTCATTGTTTATTTTTTTTTTGGCGTTCTTTACAAATTCTAATTTTCTCTATTTTATTGCCACATCGGTGTTACTTGTACCGTGTGGGAAACGTAAAATGTCGGCCATTACGTACGATTAAAGATTTTGTTTTTTTCGATCCTTGACATTATTGTTGTGTATGCATGTTTGTGGTATTTTTTTGTGATATTCTTAGTTCATTCTATTTCGACCGTTCTCAACGTATGCGGTTCCAGTTTTCCTACTTGAATACTTCATAATTACCCTTAGGATATGGTGCCTGATTTTTTCCCCTTTTTAATTTGCCTTTAAACGTCTTATCTGTGATATGCAGGTCTCATAACCTCAAATCCCTTTCAAAATTCCATTTTGTTTAGTTCCACCCATTGTTTTCTTCTTTTGCATTAATTTTTATAATTAAATGTTGATATTTCAAGTCACGTTGATGCATAATCAAGAAAATTGGTATTATATTATTTTGGTTCATTAAAACATAATATTTTATAAAAAGTAGATTTTTTTTCATATATGAGGGGTTTACATGGATTCGAGTCTGAGCATCTCTTGTCTCCAGCAGGTTAAGTGGCTATGATCGTCCAGTCTTATCATATCATGTTTCCGGTTTAGGCGCCACATGACCTTTTATGTTGATACGCCGTAAATCCCTCGCCCCAAATTTCTATAAAGTAACGAAATATATATCGACTATTACATATATCATGAAACGAATTGAGTCAAAACATTCCAGCTTTTACTAAATACATAATAAATATATTAATATGTGACGTTAGACCGAAACATGGTGTCCGTACGTAAATTAAAAAAAAAATGTTTTCGAGGTCCTTAGGGTAGGGCCGAAACGATTGGCGCTAAATTTAGAGAATAATAATTAAGTAGCATTAAGCAAAAGATCGGTGAGAAACTTTTAAATCGAGTTAAAATCCTTATTCTGTGCGTGACCAAAATATACATCTTGGCGTTGGAAACAAACTTCTATGGCTCTTTGTTTGTTTTTTTGCTTGATTGGGTTTACTATTAAGCTAGCTTGGTAGCTTCCTCACATAGAAGAATCCAAAGTCCCTGTCGGGATTCGAACACAATGCAGTGAGAGGTAAGAAGTTTTAAGTCAACGATCTTAAACATCTCGTCCACGGACGCCCCTTCTTTGAGTCTTATACTTTCATGATACACGTTGTCTGATATAAGAAGCATATATCAGATTTTTTAAGAGAATGATCTGCAAAATGATGATAACGAATGTCTTTTTTTAAATTTGAAGTAAGTCCATGGAAAAAAATGAGTAAGAAACATTCAAAGTTTAAGGAGGAGATAATTCTGGATATATGGACACTAGATTTATAACCCTTGTCATTTTATTATGCTGTGGGAGCTTGAAGTAAATGCTATAAGAAATGAAGAAAATTGAGTTTAATTAATAGTTTCTAAAAAAAACTTAGTTCAAGGGTGACATAATTCTAGAAATAGTCAAGCTAGAGTATTTAACCTTTTCCCAAATGACTTGAGTGATAGTAAAACAAGTATATATGAAGTTTGAAGTAAATACATTAAAAAATGAAGTAGTTATATAAAAATCATCATTTTGTTCATGAAAATTCTAAGTTCATGGCAGCTGATTTATTTTTGTACTTGAATTGTAACAGCAGTTTTTTTTTATTTTTACCCGTAACTAAACATTTTGGTAGCTTTGTATATTTTTGTAAATATCCGAATGGACTAGGTGAAAATTTTAAAAATATAGCGTTGAAAGTTGGAGCCAAGCAAGTTAGAAACTTTGAAAAAATCTAAACGTATGGCTGACAGTTTATTGGACATTTTTGAAAGTGCCATTGATTGCGATAATTTTTAAGGAATCGGGCGAATTCTTGAGTATCTTGATGATTACATAAAATGTATGTAAACAGAATGAAGTGAGTGTATAATAATCCCAGTTTAAATAGAGGAAAATTGCTTGTATTGCCAAGGTTATCTCTCAGCCTGTTCGGACAAGTAGAAATTTTCAAAATTTACTTTATAAATAATCATATCTAGACAAATAAAGAAATGCTCCAAATAAAAGCGGACAAGCAAGTCAAAATCAGATTTTGCCGGCCCTGTAATATATTCTCTACTAAGACACAATTGACTATACTGAATATTAATTAACAAGATATGTTTGTAAAACATGTATGCCCCCTATTAGTAGCCAATTAGTCATGTGATCAGGTTATTATGCATGACTTTTGACCCAGTGAACACACAATTAATATTAAAGGGTTATCTAGTATCTCCTGGTCATGACTAGTCACAAGGTAATAAGTATTGTGACACCATAGGTTGTGTGCAGCAATTTAAGTTATTACAAATCTTACCAAATGATATATGCATAAATTTAATGAATCATGTAGACCTCATTAATGACAGCCAAGTTGTTATATTACATAAGACCTTCAAAGGTGTATACCAAAGCAGTTTTAGTTTAATATAAAAATATCAACCAAGGCAACTGAGTTGTTGAGTTATTGGTCAGATACCGTCATTAAATGCAAGGTTAATATGACATTGACCCCTTGACCCCAAAATCAATAGGGGTCATCTACTAGTCATGACCAATCATCATACCAAGTTTGAAGTTCCTAGGCCTAAGTTCTCTTTAGTTATTGATCGGAAACCATTTTTACCTACTAGGTCAATGTGACCTTGACCTTTGACCCATTGACCCCAAAATCAATAGGACTCATCTGCTGGTCATGACCAATCACCAAACTAAGTTTGAAGTTCTTAGGCCTAAGGGTTTTTAGTTATTGATCGGAAACTGTTTTACCTACAAGGTCAATGTGACCTTGACCTTTGACCCCTTGATCCCAAAATCAATAGGGGTCATCTGCTGATCATGACCAATCATCATATCAAGTTTGAAGTTCTTAGGCATAAGCGTTCTTTAGTTATTGATCGGAAACTGTTTTTACCTACAAGGTCAATGTGACCTTGACCTCTGACCCCTTGATCCCAATATCAATAGGGGTCATCTGCTGGTCATGACCAATCATCATACCAAGTTTGAAGTTCCTAGGCCTATGGGTTCTTTAGTTATTGATCGGAAACCGTTTTTACCTACAAAGTCAATGTGACCTACACCTTTGAGCCCTTGACCTTAAAATCAATAGAGGTCATCTGCTGGTCATGACCAATCATCATACCAAGTTTGAAGTTCCTAGGCCTAAGCGTTCTTTAGTTATTGATCGGAAACCGTTTTTACCTACAAGGTCAATGTGACCTTGACCTTTGACCCCTTGACCCCAAAATCAATAGAGGTCATCTGCTGGTCATGACCAATCATCATACCAAGTTTGAAGTTCCTAGGCCTAAGCGTTCTTTAGTTATTGATCGGAAACCGTTTTTACCTACAAGGTCAATGTGACCTTGACCTTTGACCCCTTGACCCCAAAATCAATAGGGGTCATCTACTGGTCATGACCAATCACCATACCAAGTTTGAAGTTCCTAGGCCTAAGGGTTCTTTAGTTATCACTCGGAAACCATTTGGTCTACGGACCGACGGACCGACAGACCGACGGACCGACAAATGCAAAGCAATATACCCCCTCTTCTTTGAAGTGGGGGCATAATAAAACTGTAATCGAATTCTGATTTATCTAAATTTAGAAAAGTGTATATTTACAATTTCTCAATCTGAATATGTTCTCTACTAAGACAACTATCACTAGCCTTCAAATAAATATTGAACAGTAAGTTCTAGACAATATCAATGACTACACTTGATTTTAACTATGTAATGTCTACAAATTTATGCAATAAAGTAAACTAAATGACACTATAAGTTGTTGCATATATTGTATCATTATTGATGTACCGTCCAGGAAAGATCTAAGTTTATAACTGAGCTTGACACTGAATGGTTTAGAAATGCAAACTGTTCACTACAGTGGATTTATTTAGATACCATTTAAAATTTTATTTTCCAGCCTAATGCACACACCAGTAACACAACATAAAACATAACTCTTGATTTCTTCCACAACAGTGAGCATATACATCTTGGCACCCAATGATAGAGACGTAGTAAGCACATTCTTCATGTGTTTGGTCATACTTTTTTTATATTCCATCAATTGCATCACCTAGATTCATAATAAACAAATACAATGTAAAAAAAGCTTCTATTTTATATGTTTGTCAATTATTTTGAAATCGAATCAATTACCTTCTTTACATTATTCAATGTTCTGAATTACATTTTTTGTTCTGCCAGAGTAAATAAAAAAAATAAAAGCTACATTTTTCCAGTTTCATGACATGTGATGGCTGAATTATTTTCTCCTCAAAGACAAATTGTTCACTATATGACAGAAAACTATGGATCAAAGGCTTGTGCTCTTGAATAATTAAATATAGACATATGAGGGAAATAAATCTTAGCAGTTTAAAATACTAGTACCTTCTAAGTGAGTTACATCAGTAGTCGTTCACATCGAAGAGCTGATTAAGTGATGTTCTACCTCGAAATGAGAGATTCAACTGGTTTGGCACTTTCATATGTCATAAAACTGCACGAGTCATCGAACAGGAGAAATTTTCCTGACGTCATATGGTTTATTGACGTCATACATGATGTCATATATAACGTGCATTCGTTTTTTATGCTGTGCATTTATCGTGTAATAATGATATGGGAATAGTGTGAAGCGAGTTAGAATATAAGATACGGATGAAAAAGTTGTTCTAGCGGATTTTCGTTACACTGGATATTACATATTCATTAATATGCTTTTGAAGTTTTATGAAACTTCCATTTTGTCGTTTTGAGCACAAGGACGCAATATAGACACTATCATAACAATTGATGTACGTTATCAAATGTAGAGATACTTTGCAATATATATATAATACTATATAAAACTTTTTACGAGATACCAGTTAAATCCGAAATATAGACAGAGGAATAAAATTAAGAATATATCACAGAACTAAAGTAGGAAAAACGGAATGCCTAAAGAACGCCTAAACAACACCATTGTAAATGTTGCATGCTCTGTTTGATTGGGCCACACACCATAGCAACAGCTTAAGCAGAATTCAGCAAGTAAACACAAAAATGGGAAATATTAATATTGAATTTAGAAACATCCGCAGATGTGTTCATATGAAACCTTCAATGTGATGCTTTCCTGCTACTCCATGACAAGCGGCGTATGGCCCGAATTGAAAATGTTGCAGCTCGGATTGATTGAGGCTGTTCATGGACGGTCATAGTAAAAACAAGTAACGGTACACGCCATTGTAGCAGCGGTTGAAGTAGAATTCAACATTAACACAAGAAACTGGTAATATTTTCAATTTAAAGTTTACTTTGAAGAACTTGAAGAAGGTTTAGAAAATGACTTAATATTTAAAGCCAAGTTGTATTTTGAAAAATATATCTAATAAATAAAGGACTAATTAAGTTAACACAAACACAAGGAGAACCCAAGAAATTACAAAAAAGTCAATGTTTAGGAATGAATAGAAACCAAGATGTAGATGATATCAGGTATAATGATAAATGATAAATCAAACTTGAGAAGTGCTATAACAACAAACACCTATGCTAAATGCAAATACATCAACTAGAGGGAACACACAGTTGAAACAAGATATACAAATAGGTTCAAAATGCACATAAAAATATGTCTTATATAAATAAAAGAATGAATAAACTATGTATTGGAAGGTGCATTCCCTATTACATTTCAAGTAAATTTGGTCTTTTCTTAAAACAATGGCCAGATGTTTTGATGATATTGTGACCTAAAAGTTTGTGTAGAAGTATAAATGTTGCATATCTACTTCATGTAAAGTCAAAATATGTTTATTTTATATTTTCAAAGAGACCGTATAGCAATTATCAATATTTTCTAATATCAAATTTGAGCATAGTATATCTTCAAAGAACCAGAATCCAAAAGAAAAATATTAACGAGAAATGTGGCTTACTTTTATATCATAAAAGCAACTTAATTGTTGACATTTTATCAATAAACCCTACCCAAAATAAGATTTTCCCCACACTGAAAGTAGGTCTGTAATAAACTGTAGTGAATTCCAAACTTCATTAAAGTAAATAGGTTAAGACCACAGAAACTATTGATATCTGCGAGCACTGGAAATGAATTATTCCCGTAGCTTTTCCTATTTCCCTTAGATGTAATTTTTACAAATAAAAAGGATTGTATTAAAGCTTACGAATCATATTTTAAATTAATATTACAGACAATAAAGTAGTTTTACAACCACATCAAAATGAATGTGCATGGTTTGAAGATGAGCAATACTTCAATTCGTCAGTCAAAGAATGCATCCGAACTTGAATATTGAATACAGTATATCTACACTCTACGTTTATCCCATCACATAAACAACCATTCAAAAGTAAAAATCATTCAAATATCAATATCTCTATTAAAATTTACTATAAATAGCATGTTCGTTTACCTTTTTCACCCTTGATAAGTCCAAAACGTTTTCTAAATCCTTTTGAAATAGTATGCTTTACAGATGTCACTTTAGCAACTACAACAAAAGAAAACAGCCTTATAAGAAAATGTGGTGCATTTCTTTTTATATTGGCACACAATGTTTTTGAGAAACTTTAAGGATCATGTACACACAACTTTTCACGTAGGTTACTTTATACGACAGTTGGAACTAAATGTGTATATAGTTCAACATATATACTTTGTCGATCATGACAATACCATAGTGCTCCCTACATCCTAAAAATATTCAATCAACAATCAAATCAGAATTACAATTGTACTATTTTTACTTAACTGTATTATACTTGCCTAAAGCTATAATAGAATAAACAAATCCTTGGCTGTACAAAGTCATATCATGAAGATTTTGCTAAATATTTGATTGATCTGGATCAGTATAAAATTTAATGCATTTTGGTTCATGTTTGGTATTCAGTAATAAAAAAGCATTTTTTTTCTTTTTCTAAAATTCTATCGACTTAAAGCAAATCAACTTGCCTTACTACTACAGTCAGAAGTATTTTTGGCACTATGGCATACTTCGAAT